>NC_139434.1:2470001-2691915 GCF_905368555.1 Meleagris gallopavo | reverse complement strand
TCCAATATACACATTTTTAAATATACGTTTCCAATCCGAACAAATCTCCGTTTTTCCAAAGCCAGCGACAACACACAGACACAAAACCAGCATTAATTTGCCCATCTCTGGCGCACACAGAGAGCGCACCGCCGCATATCCGTATCACTGCTATTCTCACAGCCATGGACGATTACTAATTGCTGAAATTAGCGACTTGATAATGAATGATTCCCTTACCTTTTGCTTCATTGTCAGAATTGTCAGTGCTGGTGTCAGTGTTTTTATTCAGCTCTTTCTCTGCTTCCGAAGGGCTGATTTTGGGTGCTGGGGCGCTTTTTTCTGTTTTAATTTCGTTCGTGGATGTGTTCTGAGTATTATCTGTTTTTGTGTTTTCGGGGAAACTCACTTTAGCCACCGGGGGCGGAGGAGGAGGAGGAGGAGGAGGTGGTGGTGCTGGTTCCAGATGCTCGTTCCTTGGGTTCAGGCTCGCCCTGGATTCAAAACTTGACTCAAACTCATTTGGATTGCTGCAGTTTGACGTCTTCTCCATGGAGGGGTAACCTTGGCTTGCTCGGTAGTAGCTAGGAACGGGGACTTCATGGTCATTTAGGCAAGGCTCAGGCATTTGGTTGGGATAGAGGGCTGCCTCTGTGGCATTTTTAGCCCTTTTGTCAGCGTTATACATACAGCAAACATTCTCTTCCTTGACATTGGTTGGGAAGGAGCAGGATGGGAGCTGTCTTGCAACAGGTTGCTCGATCCTGTACGTATTTTTGGGGTCACACCAAGTGTCTAGCTGAGAAAGGTAAGATGGATAGGTGCTGAGAGACAAGGTAGCGCTATTCACCTCGTCCCTTTTGGAAAGAGACGGGATAATTCCACAGTTCCTCATGACTCCGCAGCTGAAATCGCTCCCAGGCTGCATGTACATCCCTTGGCTGGAGGAATAATTCTCCCCTCTACAGGTACCGGCCAACGAGTCCATCAAAAACGAGTTAGAAGTCACATTGTTGGGACATGACATTTTCAGAGAGGGTTTTTAAGGAGGAATACTCCAGCCAGGGGCTGACATCTTTTTTTTAGGGGGAAAAAATATCAAGCACCATAATTATCCACGCATCGGTCCCCCCCCCCACCCCCCCCACGTGATGCCCAGGCCAATGAGGATTGAAAATGGCCTTGATGATTCAGACGGGGCCGACGTCACGGGGGTCAAGTTGTCGGGACCGGGAGCGGCACCGGTGGAGCAACAGCGACATCTGCCAGCACCGGGCCGGGACCTTCACGTTGAACAAAGGCACGGAGCCCCTCCGCCCCCCCCCCCCCACCCTCTATCCCCCCCCTTTCCCCTCCCGCCCGTTTGTTTACCAACGGAACCCCGTATGGAAAAAGGGGGCAAAGGGAAAAAAATAATAATAATACAGATAGATAGATAGGTGATAGATGAATCGAGAGATCCCCACTATTTAAAAATAAAAATAAAAAATAAAAACACACAAGGAGAAAAAGCGGATGGGTTTTCTTTTATTTCCCCCTCCCCCCCCCCGCAAAATAAATAAATAAAAAATGGGAAGGGGGTGAAATTTATATTGAAAAACATCTCAGCTCCCCACTCTCCTTTTTCCCCCTTTTGTTTCCCTCCGTGCTTGCTCGCAGTTTCCTCTTTGCGCCCCAAAAGCGATCGCAATTGGAATTGTTGCCTCTCCCCCCCGCCCCCCGTCGCCCCCCACCACCTTCTACCCTTCGTTCCCGGCCGCATCCCCTTCTCCCCCCCCCCCCCAACCCGGCGCCCCATCGATCTGCCCTCGTTTCTTCCATCCCTGCTCGTTTTGGGTTCTAATGAAGAGGATTTGGGGTTCGCGGGGAGGGGCGCCGGGGTCGCGATGGGAGCCGCTTTGTTTTTGCAGCTTCGAGGGAGAAAGTGGGGGGAAAAAACGGGGCAAAAATGAAGGATCCGCTCTCTGCCTTCACCCCGCGTTCCCTAAAAGCCCGGAGCTCCTTCAGCAGGTTGGATATTTCGCCCAAACATCCTTTTTTTTTTTTTTTTTTTTTTTTTTTTTTCTCCCTTCTTTAAACATTTTCTTTTATTTCTACATCTAATGAATGAGAAGCACGGTTCCAAGCCGAGGTCGGCTCCTCGTCCCCCCGCTTTCCCCCGCTGTTTTTGCCGTTCCCTTTAGCGAAGGACGCAGCTTTTTTTAATTATCCACTTTCATTCCCAACCCGCCTTCGGTTTCTGCGCCGCGATGGCATCGTGGTGCCGCGCACAGAAATTCCTCGTGGGGGGAAAGCGGGGGTCGAGGGGCTCCGAGGGGGCTGCGGCCGCAGGTTCTCTCCCATCTCCCCTCTCTGTGTCTCTTTCTCTCTGTGTTTCCCTTCAGGAAATTACAAACCGGGGGGAGAGAGCAAAAAAAAAACCAACAAAAAACCCACCACCAAACCACCCCCAACCCGGGTTGCACCACTGCGCATCACTCAGGAAGCTTTGCAAACTGAAAATTGCCCGTTTTGTTCAGATTTTATTGCGTATAAATGTAGATAAACACGTACGGATTTTCCTGGTGGAGACAGAGCGAAAAAAAGTTACTTTTCTCCCCGATTTATCCGCTCTGTTCTTTTGTGTGCGCAAAGCGATGGGCGCTCAAGTTGATGTTTGCTTTTAAATTGCACCATTTCCGAGCAGGGTTTGGTGCTTTCAGTGCGACCGGATCGAAACCTTCGCGGTTCCATCCTCAGCATTCCCCCCTTTGTGGGGTATTTCACAAATTGAGCGTCGAGCTCTATAGATTTTATCTTTTTAAACCATTTTTTTTCGGCGTTTTGTAGTGCTGGCGGGTGAAGTTTGATGGCGGCTGAGAGCGATGGAGAATAAAGAAATAAAAAGAGCGATGGCCGAGAATTTCAAGATCATTACGGTTAGAAAGAGACGGGTTCAGAGTCATTTTCAAGGGAAACAAAAAGAAAACGCCACAAAGAAGAAAACGTCACCTTCCGTGTGGAAAAAGGGGGAGGAGGGGGGGGGGAGGCAAAAATAGAAAGAAGAAGAAGAAAAAAAAAGAGGAGAGGAGGGGAAAAAAAGAGGAAAAAAAGAGAATTAGAATAAAGGAATGGGAAAAAAAGGGGGGGGGAAGGGAAAAAGGTGATGGGGGGGGGGGGAAGGAAAGAGAGCAAAATCGCGGAGGGAAAAAAAAAGTTCATTGTAAGGCAGAAAGTGGAACTTGACCGTTTGGGTGATTTGTAACGGTTCCGAGCGGAGTCCCACCGAAATATTCTCACGTCTGCAAAACCCGTTTTCCCAAAGATTACCAAAAGAGGGGCCGTAAACCCCCCCAACCCCCAATTCCCCCCCCCCAGGCTTTGCTCTGGGAGGACTTGAGGGTCTCCCCTCCGCCCCAGTGCCACCAATTCCCGTCTCTTAGGCCGAGAAAAGCCTCCCAGTGCTCTCCCCGATTTCGCGTGCTCTCTTTCTGCTGCACACTAAAAGCTTTTCGTCGGCTGCAGACGCCATTTGGTTCCCCTGGAAAGCTATTTGCGACTTTATTGCCTCTATTTGTGTTATCTGCATAGGTCTTTTTAAAACAGTTTGATAGAAATCGTTCGGTTTTATGATATCCAACGAAAATTCCACATAATATTTATAAGCAAAGGATAAAACTTTAGTGTGGGAGCCAATATTTTCTCATTTATAGGTGATGAAATTAAAGACCAATGCAATTTTGTGTTATATTGCTTTTTTCCAACCCCCCCCCCCCCCCTCCGCGGTTTGATTTTTTTCCCCCCCTTTTCCACTTTACTTTTGCAGCCGATGCGGCCGCTCGGTAATTCACACCGCTCAGCCCAACTGTTCCACGTGTGCTCTTTATTTTTTTTTTAGCGGGGGGGGGGACACCAAACTTGCCCCCTTTGCTCCCTGCGTTGTCCGCCCCGAGGTTCAAAGTGTGGCCCCGATTTTTCGCTCTATTTCCCGGTGTGCTTTTCTCGAAGCAGACCCGGACGAATTGCATTGCACAGCGAAACGTGACATTAAATCCGAATTTTCTCCTCCGCAAAGGAGGGTATCACCTCGAGCGAAGCTCCTCCAGGTCTCAGAGAGGGAAAGCGGTGGTGGAATCCCCATCTTTTATGAACGTGTAAATGCTGGGAGTGTAAAATGAAGATTTACACCGCGCACGGGGGGTTTCGGTCACCGCTTTTTGCAGCGCGGAGCTTCGATGCGGTGATGGGGAGGTTCGGAAGCAGCTCCGCAAGTTGCTCGTCAGCATCTTCGGGAGCGAAAAAAGGGCCGAAGAGGTGGAAAAGAGTTTTGTTGGTCAAAATGTTCCGCGAGGGTCACGCAAAACTTGGCCGGGTTGGGGCTTTTTTGGGCCGTGGCAATGGAGAGTTGGCGTTAGAGAGCGGCACGGAGGCGTCTCCGGGCGAGGGAATATTGTTTAAGGTTCAAAATAATTAGAAGTATGATAAACATGGGTCATTAATGGGAAAGGAAATAAAATTCATCAGCCTAAGTGGAACCCCCGTTGGGAAAAATGCTTCGCTCTAATTACAGAAAATAAATACGAACAAACGCTATTAAAACTTAAAAGGGGAACCTCTGCCCGCCGCGAGGGCTTTCAGAACGCGCTGCGGGTTTTTACGCACTTTTCGGGGGCGCGGATCCAAAGCTGAGGGATGAGGACCGAGCCCGGATCGGAACCCCAAAGCGGACCGGGCTGCCCTCATTCGGCGGCCCAACGGAGGATGGGGCGGCCCCGGGTCCTCCCATTGTCCCCATCCCGACCCCAAAGGAGCGGAGGGAAGAGGGGAGCAGAGGGCAGAGGGACATCGAAGCCCCTCTGGCGCTGCACCGCGTCAATGCGGACCATTGGAAGAAGACAAAGGATCCCTCAGACTTTTCTCGTGGTTGTTCTACCTGTCCCCTTTTCAATCTAATTATTTAACCGTGAGTTATGTGGAGAAAGCGCTTCTTACGCCCATTGTATTTTTTAGCAAGTTTTCTTACCGTTTTATGACAAACATTCATTTTCGCTTCTAGGAAGTGTTTGGTAGCAACACTTTAATGATTACCTTAAATTTGTATTTCTGCCCGGCATTATGCCCCGTGTTGTAGCGGAAATAATTCTGATTTATGACAAAGTACACTGGAGTACAATAACAGCGATGCAAAAATAAAACCCACGCCTTTATATGTTGGCTTAGAAACTGTAAACTATCACCACAAGAAATCTATCAAACTTTACAATCCCTCTTACCCCGCTTCCTTCTTTCGGAGTAACTTAAGTCAAAGAGTTATGGAATGATATTATGTTCCTTGAGGTGGTATTGAAAACCGTGTTGGAGCTGTGCGACCCCCAACATCGAGGGCTGCGGGGACCCAAAATCGAGCTCGGAGTTCGGCCCCCTCCTTTGATGACGGGGAGCGAATTTGCGCAGCGTAATTCATAGATGGGAAAGAGCACGAAGGTGACCCGGGGATTTGGGGAGAGTTTATTCAGTGTTGAAATGTTCCCGTGAATTTTCCAACAAAGTTCGGTATCACACCTCCCCCCACCCCCACCCCCCCTCGGGAAAAAAAAAAAAAAAAAAGGAAAAAGAAAGAAAGAAAGAAAGAAAGAAAGAAGGGGGGGGGGGGGGGGGGAATTATGGCAGAGCTTTGGAAATGGGAATTGTGGCACTGGTGGGGAATGAAAGGTGTTTGTGTGCGGGCAAAGCGCTGCGGTTTGGAACCCGGGGGAGTAACGGAGCTTCGGATGGAGATGCGGAGAGACCCCGTTAAGTTAAAGGAGAGTTGAAAAAGGCGCAGAGTAACGCAAAGGTAAAAAACGCGAGCGATGAGGGAAGGGCTGCAATGCGGCTCCGGGAGCTCAACGCAGCCTCTATCTCCCAAAACTCCGATTTTTTCGCGTCTGACGATGGGAAAAAGGATTTCTTTCCAAATTTGGGCCAAAGCTGTGAACGGGGGTGCGTGAGGGGGGGGCAGCTCCGCTCCTCTGTGCGCTCCCCGATGGACATCGGTGCTCCGATGACCGCTTGAACAGAAGCCGGGGAGCGCCGCGGGGACGGGCGCTCAGCGCTCCGGTTTGTGGTGGAACACGAAGAGCAATTGGGAAGGGGGTAAAAAATTATATATATATATCGGAATAAAACCCAACCTCACACCTCCAGCCACGAAATGATCTGCGGGTACGGGAGCTGCGGGGCTTCGTTGGGCTGCAGACCCCCAAAATTGAGGCTCTCCACTTTCCAAACACGGGCACCGCCGCTTGAGGTCGAGACTACAGAGAACCATACGGGCAGAGAGAGAATTTGGGGTAAAAAATAACAGTAATTTTTAAAAAATCACCGTGATTCTCCTTTTTTTTTTAACTATTTTTTAATTTATTTTTTTTTTATTTTTATTTGATTGTGTTTTCCATACCTGAAAGCATTGCCTTGGGAGATAACCGCGGCTATCTCTGCTTTCTTCATCTCCCGCTGTTCGCGGCCCCAAACACAGAGTTTGGCCGTCGTTTGCGCCCTCACATACGGTTTGTATCAAACACATCTTTGGAACAGAGCTCTGCGGCTCCGCTCAGCCCCTATCACTTCATTCCAGGGAAGGGCTGAGGCCGCTTTTTCGCAATTAAAACGAACGAATTGACTCCGCTACTTGTAGCACATAAACAATTGTAATGTTTACATTCATTCTTTCCCCTTCTGCCCCCCTCCTTCTTTTTCTTTCTATTTTTTTTTTTTTCCCCTCCCCGAAAATGAATAAAGTTTCTTTATGGGCTCCATCAGCAACGTGCTGCAGCCCAATTCCTCCGCTCCAGACAAAAAAAAAAAAAAAAAAAAGAAAAAAAGAAAAAGAAAAAAAAAGCAAAGCTTATGAGGTCGCAAACCGCATTCTCGTGGTTTCATGTTGTAATTTAGGACTTATCAAAAGCAGAGGAACGTGCTCCGGTCCCACATATGCTGCGCATCCGCAGATCCCCAACTTTATGAAAGGCGGATAAGGCCTTAATGAGCCGCCATTTTGGGGCAAAATCATAGAACTCATCGTTTTCTTATTTTCTCGGGCAGAACGGTGCTGGGTTTCCCCCCAACCCCAATCCCAACTCCCCCCCTCCTTCCCAGAGCTCCGATTAGTGGGACGGTGATTATTAATGATAACTATAAAATTAATAGTATTGGAAGAGGGTTGGGGGTGGAGGGGTGCGGGGGCTGAAAAAAAAAAACCCAAACAACCCGAAGCCCGACTTTGCAAACGCTTTGCTTCAAATCTGAGACCTTTTCCCCGAAGTTTTGCCCCCCCCCCACCCCCCCTCCATCCCCGTTTTGCCGGTGGCTCTCCCATATTTCAGCCCAGCGCTTCTTCGGGAGACGCGTCTGATCGCTATTCCGAAAGTTATGGGCCACATGGGCCGGGATGGGGCTCCGGGCCGGGGGGGGGACAGCAGCTTCTGGCCCTGTCCGTCCGTCGGGAGCGGCTCCAACAGCTCCACGGACACAAATAAACGCGTCCACCCCGCGATCCGCAGGCGAGGATTAGCTCGATTGATGGTCGATTCGAGTCCGCTTGCCAAAACCACCTCCTTTCTTCTTCGCCTTTTTCTAATCCCGGCTTTGGCCAAGTTGCAAACCAACGTCAAACCCTTGAGGAAAAAGTGCAAATGGTCAAAAGGCCGCATTTCCCCCCCTCGGCTATTGTGTGCCGCTCTTGCTGAGTGCTTCTGCGAAGTTGCTTATTTACGTGCCACCGAGGAGGTTTCGCTCCTTGCACGCACACACCATCAAGGTTACGAGTTCGTGCCCGGCCCTGGGGCACCTTTAGGAGTGTGCAAATGATGCTGAGTGTGCAAACGGTGCTGCTGCATGTGGTGTGCTGTGTGCTGCGTGTGGATGCGGGTGTGCAAAGCCCCGGGCAGCACAAGGACAATCCCTGGACACTTTCCTTCCGCAGTTGCAGCTCTTACAGCGGATCCCCCCCCTTCCACCCCAACATCACCTCCCCTTCTCCCTCCCCAGCCAAAAAATGGAAATGATTTGCTTTGTATGGGAGCCGACATAAGTGAACATTATTATCCTGCAAGAAGCCAATTAGGAGCCGCTCCCCTCCACTCCCCCCCCCTCCAGCCTCCCCTCGCTCGCCTTCCCTCTCTGCAATATTTCACAACAAAGTAACCCGGAGCTGCGCCCAATATGTTGGGGATGAAAACGCGGGGAGTGATAGGAAACAGGTTGGGTTGTGTATCACATGCGAAGGGCCTTCGTAATTAGTCCGGGTGTCATTAAGGTGGGCACTGTGGGGGCTCCCCAACGCTATGGGGGGGAGCGCCGTTGTGATGGACGCCAGAAAAGGGACCGAGTTTTCTGATGGGGGACCGTCCGCGCGTGCTGGCACAATTAAAAAGTAAAGAATAATTATAAAAAAAATAATAATAATTAAAGAAAAAGAGGAGCGGCGTAGGGAGGGGATCTTGTAAAACTTTTACGCCAAACAAAGTTATAAAAACTTTTTTTTTTTCTTTTCGTGCGTTAAGATATCAAAAGGTTTATGGCAATCATAAAGAGCGCGAGCCGCGCGTGTTAAACCCGCCTCGAAATGCATTAAATACGGAGTTAAATATGGGGCGTCATAAACGGATGGGATGGGATTTGCTGATTATTTTCTTTTTCGGGGGGAAATGTGGGTCCCCCCCTCCCCTCGATCCCCCCCCCGTCCCCGGGGGCGGAGCCGCGACCCACTCCGATTCCGCTTTATTACAAAAGGGTTAAAGGTGATGGACTTGACTTTATTGAAGTTCAAAGACATCATATATTCACATTTTTCTTCCTGTGGGTTTCTCTCTCCCACCTCTGCGTCCCCGCCGGGGTTCGGGAAACCCCTCTCCATAGCGACTTTTTGGCCTTTGGCTCTTCCCTGCCATCCGGCCCCAAAACCTCCATACATCCCTTTCTCGTGTAGGTGCTGGAGACGCACATCTGTCCCATCCCTCTCTGCCTACGGGTTCCCCACTTCTCCCCACAGCCCCCCCAGCGAGTGCGCGTCCCCCCCCCCCCTCCCGCAGCTCCTCCACCTCCCCCCCCTCCCTTCCCCACGACATTAACAGCCCTTTTCCTACATGGCACTGGTGCTTAATGCTGCTGTAAACTCCCACATGGTCTATAAACTTGGGTTTTACAACTGGCATTCCATTTTAGCTCGCGAAAACTTTGAACTAGGCCTACAGTTTCATTGTGCTGCAGTTGAACTGGGGCCTTTGTGGGGGGGCGAGGGGGGGGCAAGAAGGAGGGAGAGGAAAAAAAAATCCCTGGGCAAGACTCCCTTATTTGTTTACTATTTACTGCGGAAGTCTTTCCCTTTAGCCAGACGGGGTAATTAAGAAAAATTAAGCTGTTTAGTGCTGCAGCCTTTATTACAATGTCTAGACGAGGCGCTTTTGTCCGGACAGCCGCTGCTGTTACGGAGCATTAACTGCCGCTCTGACCCCGCGAGGTGCACCTCACTGCACCTCTCTCTGGTTTTCCTAACCTTGGGAAGCTTTGGCAAACACTCATTAAAGCGAGGTGCTGCGGGGTGGCCCCGTGAGCGGTGCGAGAAGATGGCTCCGGTCCTTCTCTCCCCCTCCTCTTCCTCCCTCCCCACCTCATCCCGAATCCCTCCTCGTATTTTATCAGAAAGGAAAACCCTCGGAGTGACATTTCCAAACGGGGACAATCGTCCTTTCAGCCCGTGCAGTATTTGCTTCTTCCAAAATAATAATAAATAAATACGAGAAAATAAAGAGGCTCTTTGCCATCTCTCTCCCCCCCCCCCCCTCCGCCAACCCCCCCACCGCATTTTTTTTTTTTTTTTCCTTTTTCCCCCTCCCTTTCCCACTCTGTTAATGAGAACCATCCCCACCGACATCCCCTCGTGGCGGAGGAACGGCTCTATCACGAGAATCGAATTGGGTTCCCATTCCTTCTCCCTTCCGGCTGTGCGTGTGCGCGAACGGGGCGCGTTTCGGTGGGTTCCATTTGTTTTCACCCCCCCCCCCCCTTTACACTTCCCCCCCCAGCTTCAACCGCTGTCAAATAAAATCAGAACACACCACCAAAGCGCTTTCATTCCACAAGGGCTGTATTTAAAAGCGAGGATGAGAATTTTACAGGAACACGCTCAATGGATGGGAATACGATGCGTTGTTTCTTTGCTACCGGTTTTGGGCTTTTTTTTTTTTTCATCCCCTCTTCTAGTTTTTTTTTTACCAACCCCCCCCCCCCCCTCCTTCTCCCCTTCGTCCATATGCACGATCCCAGCGCTCCACATTGAGGGGAGAGCGTTCAGATCGAGCTGGACCCCCCCAAAACCCCCAAACCAACGCTCCCAACCGCAGCGTTGACCCCAAACTCGTGCGCCGCATCTTCTTTGTCCTCGAAAACGTTGTGTGGCTGCGAGACAGGAAGGAAAAAAAAGTCATTGTGAGAACAGAGGGGGGGGGGGGAGAAAAAAAATGACGGTGATGCCCCCGTGCATGGGATTGAACTTGTTTTCTTAAGCAGGAATCGAAGGACTTGACTTTGCATTTGCGCTCTGCAGAGAGAAGGCGCGGTGTCCTTTAGGAAACGCAACTCCTTGGTGCCATTCGTTTCATTAAAAGGAATGAACAAAAAGAGAACGTGAGGGATTGTTGTGGCAAAAAAAGAAAAAGAAAAAAAAAGAAAAAAAAAAGAATTGAAGCAGGGAAATAAAGGAGGACATCGGGAGCCGAACTGAGGGCCGAGAGAAAACCCATCCACGGCGGTTCGGTGCCGAAACCTCGCAGCAAAACGTGGGTACAGAGGCGGAGGTCTCCACGAATCCCGCTCCTCTCGGAGCAGATTGCAGCTCCATGAATATGGATGATGAGATTTCGGAGATGTTCGCAGGTATTTAAAACCCCGACAGAAGAAAAACCCGCACCGCAATGACCGCAAAGAGGCTTTTAAGGGGGGAATTCTAATAAAATGGTCAAATAAAATCATAATGTAGAACAGCTTGCGATGTCTTTATTTGCCACAGAATTTCACAGAGGATTCCGGGGATTCACTTTTACATACACAAAGAATTATCTTTTTTTTATTATTTTTTTCGGGATTTTTTTCGGGATTTTTCTTTCTTTTTTTTTTTTTTTTCCTGTTGTTTTCTCTCGTCGTTCTTCGTCTCCCATTTCCAGACAAAGAAAAAAAAAAAAAAAAAGGGAAAAAGAAATAAAAGAAAAAAAAAAAAAAGCTACGAAATTTATTTACAAAGCAGTTCGGTTATCGCGAACGTCTTTTCGTTTGGTTTCAAACCCCCCCCCCAAGACCTCCCACTCAACATGAACCTCACAGAATACATGTATATATACACACACAGGCACTGTCCCGTGTATATATGCATATATATATTCATATACATACAAAGGGTGCTTTGGGGGGGCGGGGGGGTGCGTGAGAATCTTCGTTCTGCTGGCAGACAGGGATTTAAATTAGGGTTCGGCTCTTGGCCATGGGGAGGAGGAGGAAGGGCACAGAGGAGCGGGGGGTGCGATGGGCACACGGGGACACACGCGTTGTGTGCTTCACACTCGCACTCACACTCGCACTCACACTCGCACTCACGCTCACGCTCACACTCACCCCAGCCGAAGGGATGTGATCCTACAGGGAGATTTTGGCCGCTTTTGGGGATGGCACAGCCGCGTTGTGAAGTCACAACAACACCCGCCCAGCGCTGCGATGCATTCAGAGGGACGGGGGCGGCCAATCATCATCGCCATCAGAATAATAATAATAATAATAATAATAATAATTAAAAAAAAAAATCAAGGAAGAAGAAGAAGAAGAAGGGGGAGGGGGGAGGAGGGGTGTGGGAAGGGAGGAATCCCATCTCGTCCAGGCAAAAAGAGGCCAAAAAAAAAAAAAAAAAAAAGAGTTAAATAAAATGTTCGTGGAATTCGAGTCCTTGAGCGGTTTGGTAAATGAAAGAAGGTTTCGCTCCTTTTGTTACTCTGAACTGTCCCAGACATAGAAATGTAAGTAACGAAAAGGCTCAAACTTGGAGGTTGCTTTGTCGGCTTGAAAGGGCGAAGCCACGCTGTTCCTTCCCGAAACGCTTCGCCAGCAGAGGGGATTACAAAGATGTTCACAATAAGGGATTTCCAGAGAAATACTGCAGGCGGTCTCTGCTTAATTTTTTTTCTTTCATCCTTCTGTTCTGAAACCAGATTTTAACCTGTCGGTCAGTGAGATTCAGCATCCGAGACAACTGGAGCCTCTTTTCTTTGTTTATATAGACATTGAAGAAGAATTCTCTCTCCAGCTCTCTGATCTGGAATTTCGAATAGGGGCACCTCTTCTTCCTCGTTCGGGGAGCACCTTAAAAGAACCAGAAGGCAGCGTAAACATCCCGAGGAAAAGCAACACACGGCCTCACCTTCGAGCTGCCCGCATAGATGGGGGCCGGGGGGAGGGGGGGGGGTTAACTAAGGGGGGATCTCAGCTCGGTGGTGAGGTGACACGGGGTCTTTGCAATCGCTTTTGCCACTGCAAGGGCTTGAAGCTCAGAAAAGGACCCCCGTGCAGCTGCGTTTTGAGTACGGAGAGATTATTTTGACAAAGAGCAGCCCGGGATTGAAGGCAGCGGTGCAGGAGCAGCTGTGCAGGGAAAGCGAGGAAAAAAAGAGAGCGCACGCTTGGCTGCAAATCTGTTATCTGTATAGAAACAGCATGAGCGAGGTCGGAATTATAGGAACTAGATATGATGTTCCGCATAAGTTTCTGATTAACTCCAGTCCTCGCCACACACGCAAAAAGGAATCAAAGTCAAAGAGAACTTCGCATCTGAGCTGCAAACGGGGACTTTCTGCTGCTCACGAAAGCAAAGAGGGAAACAAAACAAACCTTCCCCGTGCCAAAAAAAAAGAAAAAAAAAAAAAGAGAGAGCCCCACTCTCAGCCCTGGCTTGCAAAGTTGCCTGGATGGAGCGCTTTAAAAGCTGCCTGGAAATGAGGGTGAATGCAGGGAGAGGAGCCGAGCAAAGCAGCGCACGTCGGTCGGACAAAGCCGGGCGCTGCTCCGGCCTTGCGGGGGGAAAAAGCTTTAAACAGAAAGTCTGAAGCAAACGCTCCGCGGATTCCGCAGCTTTCCAACAACAACCCCCCCCTCCGCCACCCTCCCACCGCCCCCCCCTCCTTCAGCACCACACCCCCACCGAGAGAAAAGACTCACCATACAGTTTTAATTTATATTAAAAAAAAAGAGATGAGAATAAGGCATAGATATTAAAAAAAAAAAAAAAAAAAAAAAGCCACGCACCGCATGCATCTCAGCGCCTACAAGAGAGCGCAGGCAGCGGAGCAATGTTCTGCCCAATTGCCTTTTACCCTCCGCAACCCGGGACCAAATCCTTTTAAAATGCTCATGTAAGTTCATGATCAAAGTTAATATTTGTCACGACGGCGTGCTTTTAAAATTTCACAGACTCTGAGATGCTGTGTCTGCTGCCTAACATCTCCTTTTTTTTTTTCCTTTTTTTTTTTTTTTTTTTTTTTTTTTTTTTTTTTTTTTTTTTTTGTTCCAAAGAGCTTTTCCCATCGTAAAAATTCTTCTCGTTGGAAGAAAGAGCTTTGTAGGTTATAATAAAATCCTTTGAATGCTTATAAAACTCCACATAAAATTTGACCGACAAAACACACGGGCTAGTCCCTTAACCTTTCCGTTTACTGCTCTACCTACTCGAATTGCTGCTTTTGCTTCCTTCCTTGTTGACAGAGGAGGACGAGGCTGAAGAGCCGGGAGTTGTGTTCTCCTCTTCGTCTTCCGGGTCCATCCCCGTCTCTCCGCGGGATGACAGCGCGTGGCTTTGGGGCTCAGTCTCCCCTTTGCCCTCTCCCTTCTGCCCGCAGCTTTCGGTCGGGTTTTCCGCCCCGCAATACGCGTTTTCGAAGAAGCGGTCGAAGCCTTGGGGCAGGACCGTGTTTTTGTTCATGCCGCCGTAGAATCCCGTCGGTGCCGGGTGGTTGGAGCTGGGGTGGTGGTGGCTGTACGCGCTCTCGTTTTTCATTAGCATTTCGGTCATGGTGGAAGGCGGGATGCACTCTCTATGCATCAGATCTTCTGCGGAATAACACGACGCGTAATTGCTTCTATGGTGCCATTTACTGGAGGGGTCTAGACCATAGGAGACCTCTCGCACGGGCTGCGAGAGGTTGGTGGAGTACGGGTAGGAGATTTGGCGAGAGGGGGCCTGTGGCAGGAAAGATGACACAGTTGAAAATTCGGGGACGTAATAGGTACAGCTGGGGAGGTAGAGGTTGGAAGCGCAACCCGCCCGCTCTCCAAACTCAGCGCTCCTCTCTTTACGCGACTGGGAGCAGAAGTTGCCCAGATTCACTGAGTTAAACATCTTTCTCCTTTTCTCGCTCCTATAGATAGATGTTTTGGATCCGATGTGCGGAGGGGAAAAAATTTGGGAAGGCGAGATGACGCGCGATCCGTCTTAGTCGCTCCGGAGGAACACGTGATCCAAAGTAGATATTGTCATATATCAGTTTGGAGCACTTAGATGCGTAGGAGTGGTTCACTTAGGTAAGATCTCAGAGGTTCAAACGATTGGTTTTCAAACACCGCAGAAACATTATGAAAATCAATGGCAGATTTGTATGCATTTTCCCGAAGGCACACCCCTCGTGGGCGCTCACAGCAGAACTACGAGGGGCGGCCGTGAAGTTGCCTTTCTTTTTTTTTTTTTTTTTTCCTCCTTCCTCCTCTCCTTCCCATTCGGATTCTGCTTTCTGCTTTCAGCGGGATTTGGAGATGGGGTGGGGGCGATTGGGGCTGCGGAGGGAGGGGGGGAGAGGGAGGGTCTTAAGGAGCTCGGACCGGGTTGGGTTGTGTGGTGGTTTTTTTTTTTTTTTCCCCCTCGCCCTTTGTAATATTTTAATTACGGTGATTACTGTAATTTATTATGACGATTATTTCTATCCTAGCCCGTTCTTAGAAGTGTTCCCGAACAGACTTTAGGTAAATCAATATAATCACTGGGAAAAACGTAAGTAAGTTTGGGAACATTTGGCCCCGGTTGCTGCAGGGGTGAGCGCTCCGTACAGCTGCGCTGCGAAACGACGGGGAAACCTCCATCTATCTGGGAGCTCGAAGGGGGGTGCGGGGGGGTTGGTGCTAATTAACAAGCTTCTAACATACGCTAATTATGTTGATCTCTATGTGCACACCAACTATACATCACGCCCGTTGGCACGGCCGGGAGCCACGACACCATTTAAGCGGTGGCCGTGCGCGAAGTTGCAAAGTTTGAGGAGAAAGCAGGCCGGCCTTAATGACTTTTGATATCGAATTAGTGGTAGATGAAGGGGCAGGACAAATGGATCGGGTCGGTGTCTGGTAAATACTGGAAAACCTCCTCGAATGTTTGGTTAAATATTTATTCCGTCCGAGTGGCGCATTGAATATTTAATGCAATTGTTTATCGTCAATCAATGCGTGCGCTTTCAGTACCGCTCTCCTCGTTTATTCCTCCAGCCGAATTAAAAAAGATCTCCTTATTAAAGTCGTTTGTCTTCCCTCCGTGCCCCGAGAGCCGCCTCTCCCTCCGTCCTTCTGCGTTTCCACACGAAACAAACAGCCAGCACCGATTGCTGCTGCGATGTCGCGACTTTTGCCAACAATTGCTTACAAAATATATACGTACGCATTAAAGATCCCCCCCCAAAACCTCAACCTGAAAGCCCGAACCCCTCCCGCAGCCCCACAGCACCTGAAGTCGGGGATGCGAGGAGCGGCTCTCCTTTCCCAAAGCCTTCCCCGGCAGAAAACCGTTGCAACAATTGGGCTGCAATGGGGCTTTCACCTGCATGGGGAACCTCTGAGGTGGGAATTGTTGGTCACAGCATTTCGCTGTGGAGCAGAAGCCGCTTCTCGCACTTCTAGATAGAAAGACAGCAGCGCATCCTCCTCCGGTTTTTCCCCTTTCGTGTACGGGATGACCCGTAGGGATTTATTTTTAATTAATATTTCTATATATCTATATATAATTTTTTTTTTTTCTGGAACGATCCCTTGAAATAAAAGGAAGAATATGGAAAGCACCGCCAGTGGAAGGAAGGATAAAGGCAAAAATAAGAACTGAGTTGTCCCCACATAAACCCGAAGCGAATCCCATCACAGGATGCAGCCGGTGCCGGGCGGAGCGCTTCGGACCGAACTGCTGATGGTGATGGTGGTTCAATGGATCGCGAATATCCCGTCAGATGGAGTTGCAATCCATCCGAACAGCAAGAGGGGGAAAAGGCGAACCTCAGCCCCTCGCTGGAGCGCTCAACCTCAGCGTTGGCACCGGGAAAAACCGGGATTTGTGCTCGTGTGTTTGGGGAAAAAGGGGAGGGGGGAGGAGGCGGCGGAGGGGCTTTCGCTTCGCCCCCCGACAAAACCAAACCTTCACCCTAAAAAGAGCCTCAGGAGCCCCGGCCCCACTCGGGTGTCCCTATTGCAGCTGCCAACCCCTGGGCAAGTCCCTGCTCCTTTTACTCTCCTGGTTGTCGTTGTGTTTCAATGGCAAAACCCCCGCGCTGGTGTTCGCCGCTCCTCTTTGGCCGAGTGGGAGAAAGGGAGAGAAATTGGGGTGGGTTTGGGGAGGGGGAGGAAGGGGGAAAACATCCTGCGGGCTCCGATAAATGCCCAGATATCCAACCATTCTTCAGGAGGGGGGAAAAAGGAATAAATAAAGGTGCTTTTCACGGAGAGGAGCAGCCGGTGCGTATCTCGCAGAGGAGGGGACGGTTTTAGGGCTCCTGAGCAGAAATGCGGTGGGGATTCCACCGGAGCTCGCAGCACAGCGGTGCTCGGGCGGTGTGGTCGCATTTCTACGCATTTATTGGGAAATCTGGCAGGGAAACATGGCGGCTCTACTTGCTAAATTGTGTCTCTTCTCCAGGTTGAGTTCTGCTCACCCGCCCAGCGCAGCACCGCGCTCCTTCCCATCTCTTTTCATTCATTTGCGGCTCCCCACCCTCCCCGGCTTTCTGTTTCCTGCGGAGGGAAGAGCCGTTCTCATCAAAGCGCTTTTAGAAGAGGTCGGGGATCTCCCCGTACGTCTGTGTGAGGAGACAGAGACAGACACACGTATCCGTGGGTCCGTAAGCCCGAAAAGAGCGGTGTTTTCCCTCCCCAAACGCAGCGTTTGGCCGAAGAACACAGGGGCAGAGCTCTGCCAGCCGAGATGGATTTCCTTCAGGTTTGTAATCTGCCCTATTTTATGGCTCGGACGTCGTTTTGGGCAAAACTTTTAATTAAAGTGTCAGCGATCTGTTCGCTCGGCTTTTTATGGACCGGTTTTCATGCTAACTACAAACTAATAACGTGAAGCTATTGTTTATGGGTGTCATTATTATCTCCCCCCTCTTCCCTCCCCCCCCCCCAAACCCTGATTCCAACTCATACCGCGATTCTAAAAGGGAATCCCTCTCTGATGTCCATTTTTCTCTCCACGCACCCCGAATTGTACGGCATGGGCAAACTGCGGGCATGAAGCGGGGAGGAAGGAGAGCTTTTTTCGACTTAAAAAGGGGAAAAAAAATTAAAAAAAAAAACATAAAAAGATCAGAGCCAAACCTCAAACAAAGCACACATAGAAAATTTCCCCCCCCCCGCCCAAAAAAAAAAAAAAAAAAAAAAAAAAAAAAAAGGGAACAGCCGCTTCTCCTGGAGGTGCGCAAATCTCTCATTGCCACCCGTAGGTAAACGCATCCGAATGGAGCCCCGGTGTCGTTTTTGCGGCTTAAACCCGGCTTAAAGTCTGGGATTTGTTGGCTTCCTGCGAGGGGAGCCCCGAGGAGGCAGCTGTGGAGTCACAGCACTTGAATTTGACCACCAAAGTGACCACCATAAAACGGGATGAGGGGCCGACGGTTCGCATTCCTCCTGGTCGGGAGTGACGGGGAAGCAGAGCCGGGTTTGGCACCCGAAACATTTCGGGCCCCTTTTACCATTCGAAGCCGCTCCGTTTCCGAGCGGTGCGAGAGGTGACAGCGCGGGGGGGGGGGAGGGGGGGGGGTTTGAAATGAAACGGGGGAGGGTTGAGGAAAGCAGGGTGGGAGATCCTGGAGGGGGGGTTGGAGGGGCGCAAAATGACCCAAAGGAACTTGAGGTGGGGGTGGGAAGGTCTGCGGCGGGAGGTGGCTTTGGGGCGACTGCGGACACGGGGCGAAGTTCTGCTGTCTGATGGGGGGTCCTCGATATTTTCCCTTACATTTTCCCCTAGATTTCCCCCTAGATTTTCCCCTATATTCTCCTTCTATTTTCCACTATATTTCCTTTTGTATTTCCCCTAATTTTTCCCCTGCATTCCCTCTGTATTTTCCCATACATTCCCCTACATTTTCCCCTCTTTCCCCCCCTATATTCCCCCTATATTTCTCCTACATTCTCCTCGTATTTTCCCCTCCATTCCCCCTCTATTTCCCTCTATTTTCTCCTACGTTCCCCCTCTATTTCCCCTCTATCTCCTCTGTAGTCCTCCTCTATACCCCTCTATTCACCCTCTATCTCCCCTCTATTTTCCTCTCTATTTCTCCTCTATTCCCCTCCAGCTTCCTCTCTTTTTTCCCCCTACATTTCTCTCTATATTCCCCCTGTATTTCCTTCCAGCCCCGATCCCATCCATCCACGGACTCTTCAGGCGTCACACCGGACTCCTTCACACGAACATCACTTCTCACTTCTGTGCAAACAGTTAAAAAACAAAAAATCCAATCCAACCCAATCCCCCCCCCGCCCCCCAGCATCCCCCACATCCCCCCGCTCCGGAGTGAGCCCTCGTTTGCCCAATGCAGTGCGAACAGAACACGTCGAGCAGCGTTTTGTGTAGAGGTCGGGGATGAAATGGACTCATTTCAATGCGAAATTGGCACTTCGGGGCCGAAAACACCGCAGCGGTTTGTCCCCAAATGAAAACCCCAGAGTTGTGAAAGTCGCCTTTGGTTGATCTGGGCAAACATCTGAAGTTATATTTTGGTTTGGGTTAATCCTGGACTTGAACTTTTCTCAATAAATCATCGCTCTCTATCCTCTCCCTTCCCCCCCCCCCCCCCCCCTTCTCGCTGGGGAGAGGAAATCTATTTTTTTTTCTTCCCTCCTCCCCCCCCTCCCCTCACAGCTGTAATTATCCGGACGCGCTGTACGTTTGTTAGCAGCCTCCCCACTTTGCTCAGAAACTTTTGTAGCGAGCATTGCCATAAAGGAGCCTTTGTCCGAAGCCGTACAGTGCGGGGACTGCTGTCACCAAAGGGAAAATGATGAAAAACAAAGAGAAAAAAAACCTAAAAATCGAACAGGACGAGGGTAGACGTGATACCAACCCGACTTCCCACCTCGCTCATTGCTGCTCACGGTGCCCTCCGTATACCTGGAGCGTTACTTAGACCCCGAAGCCCCCTTATCTCAGACAGATGATCTCTGTGCATAAGATTTGTGGGGAAAAGGGGCCCCAAAAAAGCCCCAGAAATAGAATTTTTCCCAAATCAGCGCTGCTAAACTGTGCTCGGGGCTGCAGAAGCGCTGCGTTGAGCGCAAAGAAAGCATTTCTGGGGCAGAAGCAGCTCCAGCAGCTGCGCAGGGACGTGCTTTGCTTTTGCTAAACAGGCTCCAACTTCTGCTGCTTAATGACTCGGGCCTATCAGATGTTCTCGGGGTGGTTTTTTCCCTCCCTTCCACGCCGGTACTACGATGTCTTCCTCGGATGGACTTCAAAAAAAAAAAAAAAAAAAAAAAAGAAAGAAAGAAAGAAAAAAAAAAAGAGAGAGAGGAAAAAAATAGGAGAGGGAGACGGAAAGAGAGGAAGCCCAGACCAGTAAACAGCTTATAGACACCGATCTGTGTACGAGAAATCTAGAGGGAGACACAATAGCTACAAGTGGGAAGCGCTTGGGAAAGATTATTGTCCCCAAATGGCAGAGAGATTTAATTGGACGTAAGCCAGACTTGCTAAAGAAAACTATATAAGCTGCGAACAATTCAAAGGGGGGGGGGGGGAGAATGGGGGAGAGAAAATGGCTTAGATCTCTCTAGACCTGAGCTGCAAGTTCAAAATCATGTGGATTTAATCAAGATAAAAGCAGATAAACTATGCTTCCCAACCGCAGACGGGGAATGTGCGGCGGGTGGAAGCGCTGCGAGGAGGCGTTGAGTGGAGCTGGGCTGCAACGGCCCCATAGATACACTTCTGTCAGCCCCATAGAGCCACCACTGGGCTCTGCCAGCCCTATAGATCCACCATTCGGCTCCATCAACCCATTGCTGGGCTTCATCAGCCCCATAGAAGCACCGCCGGGCTGCGGAAGCCCCTTGGAGGCACTGCTCTTCGTTGATGCGACCTTCGGGTTTCCCGTTCCTTTTTCTTTTCTCATCTGCCCAGGCGATGCCGGGATAAAAAAAAAGATGCCAGGGTGGGATGTGTGTCCTCATCTATTTACTTCTCTATTTTCCTTTTTCTTCTTTGGCGTTTTGGGTGTGTGTGTGTGGGGGGGGGGGGGGGGGGGGGGGGTCGAACTTCCAATGTGTGGAAATCCCGGAGCCGCTGCGAAATGCAGCCCAGAGAGACGGGAAACCCGGAGGAATTCATTAAGCGGCACCTATTTCAAACCCACAGCCCTCTCTCTCTTAACCCCATCTCCAAACCTCTCCAATCCCTCATTGAAGCACAAAAGGAAAGAGATAAAACACACCCAAACCTTCCTTAAAACAAAACAAAACAAACAAAAAAAAAGAAAATCCCTTTATTCGCCAGACTCGATAACTTAAACAGTGACACCAAAACGTGCGAAACCGTGCGAAAAAGTCGGAAATGGTGGCAGGGAAAATGTGCTTTCAGCCGGGCAGCCCGAATATTAGCAAAATAACCCTGAAATGCTCTTTTCGAGCGGCACTCGGAGTGGAAGGTGGGCGGTTAATCCTCGCAGCCCTATTAAAACCACACACACGTTTGCAGGAGCGGTATTAATCCTCAAGCACTCAGGAAGTCAGTTCCTTTCCTCTTTAATACCTTGGCTCCCGCATCCCCCTCCTTTTTTATTATTATTTATATAGATACACATAATTGAGTTTCCCCCGAAAGCCCATCGAGCGAATCTCAGCTCCTTTTTTGGGGACCGGCTCCGTCCGTCCCCATTTGCGGCGCCGGTTTTTTTTTTGCCTTCACACCACCCGCGTTGCACGGAATGAAACGAAGCGAAATCTTTTTGCTGCTTCTCGGGTGGATCCGGAGTTGGGGTTGGGAAAACAGACACTGCCGGCGGACGGGAGGAAGGTGA
The DNA here is from genome assembly GCF_905368555.1 of Meleagris gallopavo. NCBI lineage: Eukaryota > Metazoa > Chordata > Aves > Galliformes > Phasianidae > Meleagris > Meleagris gallopavo. The sequence continues at coordinate 2,670,628 of NC_139434.1, read as the reverse complement.
AGGGATGGAAAACTCTCATCCTCACCCACCTCCTTGCAGGGATACCCCACGCACCGCCCTCCCCGTGCACACGCGTCCCTTTACACCCACGCGTGCAACGGCATTTCCATCTCTTGGTTGGAGTTGGAGAAGAGAAGGGATGGGGGCAAACACCTCCCCCCCTCCCAGCCCCCCCTCCCAGGAATGGATTTGCGGCTCCACGCGGTCCCGTGCAGCATCAGACAGAAATCCTCCTTGCGTTTCTCCGTCGTTTGGGGTCGGAGGGTTTCGCTGAGGCTGAAATAAATACAGGGAGAAATTCATGCGGTTCCCATTTCTTTTAGGGTTTGGGCTTTAAAATACACCCCGCACTGAGAGCTGAAATTCGTCATTCTCTCAATTTCCTTCCTCTTATCCTTCCATAAAACGCTGTTTTTCCTTCCTTTCCTTCCTTCCTTCCTTCCTTCCTTCCTTCCTTCCTTCCTTCCTTCCTTCCTTCCTTCCTTCCTTCCTTCCTTCCTTCCTTCCTTCCTTCCTTCCTTCCTTCCTTCCTTCCTCTCTTTCTTTCTTTCCTTCCTTTCTTTCTTTCTTTCTTTCTTTCTTTCTTTCTTTCTTTCTTTCTTTCTTTCTTTCTTTGTCTCTCTATCTCTCTCTCTTCCTCTCTTCCTCTTTTTCTTTCTCCATCTTTCTTCCCTTCATTCCTTCCCTCATTCCTTCCCCCACCCCCAATCTTTCCTCCTTCCCTTCCATCCTCCGGATCCTATTTTCCTCTCATACCTTTTCCATCTCCCTCTCCTATGAATCACAAAACCCAAATTCCGCATCAGCGCCAATCCCTCTGTCCAGAAATCCCCATTCATCCTCACATCCACGCACGGCCCTTTCTCCACCCCCATAGATGTGTTCCATCCGAATATTTCTAAGGATTTCCATTCCCCATCGCACATTTTGCCTCAACCACCTCCCGACCCTCACTCGCGATAAATATCGATGTGGAGCTGCCAGTCTGACCCCCCTCCCCCCCAAAACCCACCATAATTCCCCCATATTTTCGCCCCCCAGACATTCCCAGCGCGACGCTCCTTCTCTGTTTTCTCCCCGAGAGAGCAGACAAAGAGCGGACACCACCAACACACACACACACTTACACACTCACACACGCACATTTACACACTTACACACAAACTCACACCTCCTCCCACCTCCTCGCGGGGTTTTTGGGACGCGGGACCCCCTCACATTACCGGGGTGAGGGGATTCCAAATGGGGTGAGGGGCGGATTTTGCTTCGCCCTCTCTATTCCTCTCCCTGATGGAGAAGAGAGAATGAAAGCAGAAATCCCGCAATTATCGCAGTTTTCTCAGCCTCCTTTTTGTGTCCCGGGGGTGGGATGTGGGTCAGCAGTACCCTGAACCCAAACCTGCTTTCCCCCCCCTCGCCCTCCTCCCCAGTCCCCCTTACCCCCTCCGGCCGATCTTTGTCCTTTTCGCCGTTTTCCCACGGTCCGACAGCGATGGTTTTGGCTTTGGGAGATTTCGGGCGCTTTGGGTCTCTTTCTCCTATTTTTCGATCATTATTTTTAACCCCCCAACCCCCCACCCCCACCCCACCTCCACCAAATTTGTATTGAATTTTATTTTTTTCTGGAGCCTTGGGGTGGAAGGAGGGGATGAAGGGGCACAGAGAAGAGCCGCCCGCTTTGCTGCAGGGATTTACCCCCCCCCCCGCACCCCTATCCCCCCCATATCGGGGTTCTCCCTATTTCTCATTAACCCCTTCCTCCCCAAACTCCGGACCCACTTTTTCTTAACATTTTAAATATCAAATCGCACCAGCGTCGCAAACCCCAATTCTTTAATTCACGTTAAACCTTTTTTTTTTTTTTCCCAGAACAAAATCCCCAAATACCTCCTAGATACACCCGTTCAAACAACCCCCCCCCCCCCCCCCACCCTTATATTCAATGATTTCTGTGATCTATGCCCATTTTTCCTCTCTTTGAGGCAAGAATTTCGCTCTCACCCCCCCCCCCCCCCCCCCCTTTTCTTTCTGCCCCTCTCTCCTTACCGAGCGAACTTCATTGTTTTCTGGAGGAAATGGTCATGTTCAGACATTAAACCTTAATTGGGCTTTTCTTTATGACGTTTAATTTCCTCCACGGCAGACGCGTTTGCATCTTGCTGGGAAAAGGCGGGGGGGTGGGGGGGTGGGAGGGGGGGTGGGGGGGGAAGAAAGAAGGAGGAAAAGCAGAAAGGGAGGTGGGGGGGGGGGGGAGGGAGGTGGGCAGTGTTTGAAGTCCAAAAAGGGGGGGAAAAGGAGGGGAAGGATCAGGATCGGGGGCGAAAAGGGCTCAAACAACCCCCCTATACACGCACACATATTTTTCTCACCTCTCTGCCCCCCCCCGCTCCCCCAAAGCAGTGATGGATATGGAGGGGAAAAGGCGGCTTTGGGATGGGGGGTGGGGGGGGGGGTCGTCCGACGTGAAGAGCAGCGTTGAGGCGGCCGTGGCGTTGCGGCAGAGCGGCGCGGAGGGGCGGCCGGAGCCTTCACTTTGACCTTCACTTTGCGGGGCCGCCCCCGCCCACACAGACAGACGGGCGGCCCCGACGGCTCCTCCCGTCCGAGGATCCGAGATCCGCAGCGCTCCGCGGGTGCGGAGAAAGGAGAGAAAGGGAAGAAATTGAGGAAGGGAGAAGGAAAGGGGAGGGAAAATGAGGGAATTGAGAGGAAGGGGAAGGAAATGAAATGGAAGGGAATGAAATGGAAATTGGGGAATGGAAGGGAAGGGAAGGGAAGGGAAGGGAAGGGAAGGGAAGGGAAGGGAAGGGAAGGGAAGGGAAGGGAAGGGAAGGGAAGGGAAGGGAAGGGAAGGGAAGGGAAGGGAAGGGAAGGGAAGGGAAGGGAAGGGAAGGGAAGGGAAGGGAAGGGAAGGGAAGGGAAGGGAAGGGAAGGGAAGGGAAGGAAGGGAAGGAAGGAAAGGAAAGGAAAGGAAAGGAAAGGAAAGGAAAGGAAAGGAAAGGAAAGGAAAGGAAAGGAAAGGAAAGGAAAGGAAAGGAAAGGAAAGGAAAGGAAAGGAAAGGAAAGGAAAGGAAAGGAAAGGAAAGGAAAGGGGAAAGGGGAAAGGGGAAAAGGGAAAAGGGGGAAAAGGGAAAGGGAAAAGGGAAAAGGAAAGGAAAATAATTTAAAAGCACAATTTTAAAAAGACCATGAAAAATAATACCAAAAAGGCCTGGTTTGGCTCCTCCTGTCCCGCAGCCCCCTGGGATTCGATCTGCCACAGGGATAAACGTGAAGCCAAATTTCCTCTGCTGCCCCAAAGCCAATCAACCCCCATTGCCATCTCTCGGACATTCCCGTCTCCCTTTCACCCCCCCAGTGCCCCCCATCCCCTCTCCCTTTTGCCCCCAACTCCCTCTATTCATCACGAACATCCCCAAATCCCTTTCTTTTCTCTCCCAAAAAAGCCCAGCGCAGAACCGAGGCGATCAGAGCGGCTCCTCTTCACAGATGGGGATTTTCTTTCTCCCCGAAAAAAAGGGGGGGGAAAAAAAAAGAAAGAAAGACAGAAAAAAGAAAGAGAAAGAAATCGGTTCGATTTGGTTGGGTTGAAGTTGGAAGAGACGATCCTCAGTCTTTGGTGAAAGCATTGGGGGGGGGGGGGGGAGGAAGGAAAAATGGAAATGGAGCGGCGGTGCAGATGTGTAACTTTGTCCGTATTCCTCCGCCTTTGTGTGCGGCCGGCTGGGGGTGAGGGGGTGGGGTGGGGGGGGGACACAGATGCTTTATTTCAGCGTCTCTCTATAAAGAGATAATTATATATCTGGTTATCCACCGGAGCAATAAATACTCTTCACCCACAATTACAGATGAAGACGGTGGGTTTAAATAGCCATAAAGTCAGTGTTGGGGCTCTGGTTGAGAGGTGGAATTGGGAAGGGGGGGGTCGGGGGGGTGAATGAGGTGTAAGGAGCGATGGGGGGGGGGGGGGGGAACACGACGGGAAAGCCCTGAGCTCTCCGCATCCCCAACAACCACCAAAATAAAGGGGGAAAACTCAAAAATCAGAGCCCAAATTCGGCTTTTCCGCGTCCCGTTGGGTGCGCTGAGCTGCTCCGTTCTCTGCCCCCCCTCTCATTCCCCCAACCTCAAACCCGGAGCGGTGCTGTGATGAGGGGTTCCATGCACAGGACGTGTGTCCCCCCCCTCCCCTTCCCTCAGACCCCTCAGATCCCCGCAAAACCCCGCGGGGTTCATTTCCACCAACAAAATCCGCCTATGAAAAATATCCCGTTTTCTATTACTTCTACCTCAAGATATTTCGATTTGAGGTAATCCATACGGCCTTTTCTTTTTCCTTTTATTTCCCCCTCCCCCCCCCCCCCACTATTTTACAAGACCCGAAGGCTGCTCGGCATTCCTCGCTGCCACTTCGGCTCTCCAACCCTACTTTTCCATCCCTAATTTCTTAAATACTTTCTCCCTTGTCAAAGTCTCGCATCACCTCTTAAGTCTTTCCCGGATCGCCGTAAAAACGAAATGAATTTCCACACTCTCCGCAACGATCGTCGCTTCTCCCCCCATCGAGGGTTGGAGGGGCGAACCTGGATCTGAATACATTTTGGCAGAGGTTTCTATAATGAGATATCCCGATGGTTTATGTGTTCTCCGTGGCGGTGTTTTGCTGACCCGAGTCTGAAATTAAAGCTCAAACCCTCTTTAAAATAGCGATAAAGATGGCAGGTAGATGGGAAGGAGGATTTGGGGCTCGTTGTCTCGTATTGCAGCTCAACGCGATTTATTCGGGCTGAGATGTGAAGAGTCGGCGCTTTGTCGGTACCACAAAAATACAGAGAGAAAGGAGGAAAAAAAAAAAGGAAAAAGATGAAAAAAGCGCATTGAAATCTCCAGACGGACAGGAGAAGAGAAAGGGTCTATTTTTCAAAAAAAAATATATATATATATATTTTTTTGAAGGGGGGGGAGAGAAAAATGTATTTTCATAAGGAGTGAGGAGAAAGGAAAGGGAGAGCCCGGGGATCCGGAGGGAATAGCGGTTAGGAGGAGATTTATTGGGGGGGGTGGAAGGAAAAGGGGGGTGAGGGAGGAAGGCTCATGTTGATTTCTAACGTGAGCGACAGGAAAATCAAAGCGCTTAATGAGGCCTGATTGCGACGAACAAACAAACAAATAAATAAATAAAAATTAAATATTTTAACAAATGAGGGTTCGGATGAAAAAAAATCCGCGCAATTCAGAGCGTGGAAGCGCTGATCTTTTTCTTTTTCTTCTTCTTCTTCTACTTTTTCTTCTTCTTCCTATTATTATTATTATTATTATTACTATTATTATTTTATTTTTATCTTTCTTCCCCTTTTCATCTTTATTATCTCTCTTGTTAACAACACCGATGAGACTGCATACATATATCTCCTTTAAATGCAGTCATCCGTGGAGCCATTGGAGTTGCGAGCTACAGATATATTAATTAATTTATTCTCTCAGCAGTGAAATATCGCTGTGTCTACTTGCTACCTACCAAGCAATAAAATAAAGCCTCCCCCCCCCACCGCCTCTGCACTTCATTAGGTTTTACCTATAAGTTTCCATTCGAAATGATTTGCTTGAAACTAATTACTCGCCTCGTACTTCGTTTTCCTCTCGCGGGGGTCTGGAAGGTTTCAGAGTGGGGTGGGTGGGCCATATGCTGATAAACGCCGCTAATTATTCCCACTCTGTGTTTATTGGATATTTATGAACCCGCTCTCGGAATCAAACCGAAGCATTCCGGATTAAAGGGTCTGCAAAGAGCCCCGGAATGGCACGGGGGAGAAAAGCCAACAGTTAATTAACGTAGCACGGAATTAGCGAAGGACGGAGCCTCAGCCACACGCAGACCGAGAGGGAGAAGTCCGGCCATTCTTCTCGCCTTAATGGGAATGATTAGATTTCTCGTTAATTGCTGTCATACTCTGTACACGGCGGCTGCGAGGAGGTGCTTTTGTCTCTGGTTTGGGGGTGTGTGGGGGGGTGGAATTGAAGGGGAATGCGAGACATTTCCACGCACGGACACGGCCGTGCAGGGCCGGATCCCCACCCTATTTTCCCCTCTTCCCCACGGCCCGGCCCTATAGCAATTCCCATCTAGGAGAGGCTCCCCCAGCCAGAAACCCCCCCCAGCCCCACTCAGCTCTTTGTGCAGCTCCATTCTGCCCCCCCCCGCCCGCAAAACAACCCCCCCTCTCCCCCATGGCACCTACGTGCACCCAACTGCAGCTCTGCGCTCTATGGGCCGCACTTCTCCTTTTAGTTTGTATCATTTCTATTTCACCTTTTTAATTTTTTTTCCTCCCCTTTTTCTTCTTCTTTCCATCTTTTTTTTCCCTTTTCTTTTTTTTTTCTCCTTTTCATTTCTTTCTTCCCCTTTTCCTCGCTGAATTACAGCACCAATATATATATCTAAGTAATAAAATAAGAAGATATTTAAAAACAAGGCATTCTCGGGTCTCTCCCCTCCAAAACGAGCGCTGAACCCCGCAGTGGGGCTGCGTTCTCCTCCGCTCCTGATTTCTTCGGTTGTTTTGCCCTCTGTTAAACCAGCCCTTGGTCCACCCCGGGTTTGGGTTTAAAAAACACCGGTTTGGGTCAGGAAAAGAAAAAAATGGGAAGATTGTGAGGAAGTGAGGAGAGGGGGAGAAAAAAGCTTCGGGAACCTCTGCAGTGAATTTTCGGTGTCGGTTGTGATGAAACTGAGCTGAAATCCGCTTTTGAATGGCTTTGGAATGAACTCGGCCTTCGTTGGAGCCGGGTCCCATCCTGAGCGCCGCGCGGAGGTTCCGCGTAAAGCGGAGTTCAAAGGAACGGCACTTTTCTCCATCACAAAGGTGGCACGAACGCATCTCCCGCTCAGGGCGGGTGGCGATGGGGGGGGGAAATGCCTTTTTTTTTGTATTCCCAGTTTTCCCATTATCTCTCCTATATTGGCTCTGCGCTGGAAGCACCGAAGCATGAATAATTCCCTAAAATCGAGCCGCCCGCATTAATATTTCCTACGATTTTGCAGCGGTTGTGAAATACCACCTCTGTCTTTGTCATTAACGGCAGAAATATTCCCCGCAATTAAAGAGACGGAGGTTTTCTCCCCTCGCTAACGAACTCGTTTTAAAGCCGGAGCCATGAAATACGCTCCCGAATAAAAGAAACCAGCCCCGAAATAATACCGATTTTATGGCGAAGCAACAATTTGTTCTATCCGCTCGCTGGCAATAAATAAGTTTTATCTGTTTGGGTGAATGTTTGAACGTCTTTGAAATTCCGACCAGTCCTCCTCAAGGTGAACCGACGGACGGTGCAGACAATTTATGTCACCCCGCTTCATTCCGACCCTTTGGGCGCTGTTTCTCCCTTTTTCCTGCCACGTTGGCACAGAGAAATGGGGAAATCAAAGCGCGCGGGGGTCCGCCCGGAGCTCTGCTGTGTGCGCAAATATACGGATGGAGAGGGAGAAACAGGAACAGAGGGAGAGAGGGAGAACCCGCCGTAGAAGGAATGGTGTAAATTCAAGAATATCAGTCAAAAAAATGGGAATTTTCATGGAAAATTCAGCACGAATGGCCTGGCTCTGCGTATTCCTCCCATTAGTGCTCTTTCTTTTTCTTTTTGTCCGTCCCAAACCTATCAGCCTGGAGATTTGTTTGGGAAACATTGGAGATGGGAGAAGCGTGGGTCGTTCTTGTGGGGGTTTTCCCCCTTCTCTCCTCCCAGCACAGCGCAGTTCATGGGGGAAAATAAATATAAGAAAAAGAAACCAAAGGTGAAACCGCCCAGGATTGGGTCCGCCACCATCGTGGAAGACCCGAAGTTCTCCCTATTTTGAGAAATCCCGAACCTCTCCCTATTTTCGCGGAGGGGAAACGCACGAATTGGTGCTGATTTTGTGTTTCTCGTAGGAAAACTCCTTCGAGCCCCCCGAGCTCGGACGCCGGCTCCCAGTGTTCCCAATGGGCCGAGCTGCAGGATGTTGGGATCAGGCTGGGATGCGATGAGGCTGCGGAAGGCGTCGGTTGCATCGCGGTAGACTCCTATGGCATTTCTTTAATGAAAACCCCTCATCGATCCCCTAAAAGCTTTTTGCCTAATGCGCGGTTCTTGCCTCGGAGGAGAGGACGGTGTCTCCTCGGAAGGAAAATAACAGAGAAACCATTACGTATAAATATCCGCTTGGAGAGAGATCGTAATCTAATTTATTTCAATTGGCCTGCCGGGGTTATTTTTCCTCTTGTTAGATGAATTTGTTGCGAATTTACTCGGAAGAAACGCAATAACGCCCGTCCTAATAACCATAACCATAACCATAAGCATCAACGCGCCCCAATCTCGACCCATTCCAATCTATTTCCAATTTAAGAGCATCCCATTCCCATCTCAGGGCCACACCCGGGATGCCTCCTGCGCTCCGTATATACGGCAATCCATCCCCACGGCATCACCCACAGGGACTGAGAGCCCCGTGGGACCCCGAACCCTCCCAAGAGACAGAAGAATCCCAATTAGCCCGCACTCAAGCAGCTCTGATGATCTTCCTAAAGAAAACAGCGCGTTCTGTTGAGCGTTACCCCAAATGAGCGCATCGAGCATCTTCTCACTCAAACAGCAGCTTCGAGATCAGCTCGTGCTTTCTGCCGTCCCAGCATTTGTTTTAATTGCGTTTAGGGTGATATTTCTCCCCTTTTACACCGCTCTGAATCACTTTTTTTCTTTAACAAAAAAAAAAAAAAAAAGACTTCCAAACAGCAGCAGGCGAAGCTGCCGATGTCCCCTCGGTTCCGCCCGCATTAACCCCACCAGTTCGTGCTCAATCAGTAAGCGACAAAACACCAAGCGGATGTTTGGGCCGTTTTTATTTATTATCAAGAAATCACATCATCAAACATCATCATCATTATTATTTTTTAATTATCATTATCGTGAAGCAACTTTTTACAGGACTATATAAAGCCGCAGCGTGCTCTAACAGACATTTGCATAGACCCTACATATAACAGCTTGAGGTAAGAGACATTACATATGAACTATTAGGATGCATATTAACAACCGCAATTAACTAAGCTAAGGGATACAAGCGGGAAAACGGCACCACGGACACGGAGAACAAACACAGAACGAACAGAAATCCCACACATCCACACGGGGAAAGCGGTCTGGAAGAGAATATTGCATATCTTTCCGTATCCCGAAGTCTCTCCGCGCACGGGGGGGTGAGGGGGGGGTGTCGGGGCGTCCTTTGTGCTGGGGAGGGCGGACGGGTTTGGGTAGGGTTCTTTTTGCGGGATATTTTTTGGGGGGGGGGGGGGGTATTTGTAGGGTTTTTGTAGTGATTTTTTTTTTTTTTTTTTGCAGGATTTTTGTGACATTTTGGAGCTCTGGGTGAGTGAAGGATATCGGAACGGGTTGATGCACCGTGTGAGATGCTGGGATTGAAACCCAGCCCAGCGCTGCCGACATTTCACAGTAACCCACCCTCATTTCTACCACCTCCGAACCGAACCCCGAGGTTTTGTTCAGCGGATTCGGTCCCTTCAGGAGAAATGACAGCACCCGCCGCTCCCCGTGTCCCCACACCCGATGTCACCCCCTGCAGAGTCAGCCGCTCCCCAAGAGCCTCCTTTCCCAACCCAAACCCACAACAGTCCCCCGATGCACGGAGCTCTTCCCCACCGCCCTCCTCCTCTCATTGCACGCGTGTACAGATTTACCCACAGCCCGAGTTTATTGCACTGCGAGAAGCGATGCCCTCCTTTGTGAGGAAGGTGGGGGGCAAGGTTTGGGGGGGGTCCTGGCGTTGGGGGAAGAGACGGCGGAGAAAAACGCGGAGGGAAGAAACGATGACATTTTCCCGATTGGAAAAAAAAAAAAAAAAAAAAGTTTATCGTAATCATTAAATAATAATAATAATAATAATAATAATAAAAGGGGGAGGATAAAGGGAAGCATCCAGGGAAGGGGTGCGGGTGGAGGGAGGCTGGAAGGAAAACGCAGCTGAAGGGAAAGGCCCCTCTCAGCCCGGGGAGGGATTTGGAAGGAGTCGGCTCCATCCTTTGCAGCTCGTAAATAAAAGCAATCCTCGCCGCTGCTGGTCATGACCATGAACGCGGGGAAGCGGGAGCACGTGGTGAGCGTCCAGGCTTCCCAGAAAACGCTGCTTTGCTATAAAGTTAATACACCCCCCTCCCCCCCCAACACTTCCCCCGACCCCGGTATAAAACGAACGGAGCAAAGCGCGGAGCGAAGCGCGGCGATGCAGCACCGCGGCCCTTCTCCCTCTTCAGCCTCAATTAAAAAAAAATCCAATTATTTTCTTCTCTCTTTCTATATATAGAATCAAATTATCCCATACCAAATTCCCCTCGGCCTCAAACCCACTCCCCTCCCGGTCCTAAACCTCCCCGAACGCCCCGAAATTCCTTCTGCCCACCTGATGGGGAAGAGCAAAACGCGGTGGGTTTGTTTGAACAGGAAAAGCAGAGCTGACGTACGGAGAAAACACATCGCATCCCATCAGACCTCCCAGGCAAAAAAAAAAAAAAAAAAAAAAAAAAAAAAGGCAGATGGGGTTTTAGGGGAATCAGCCCCACATCCCCACACAATGGAACCTCTTCTTCTACCCCCTGCCTGCAGCAGACGCAGCTTTTTAGGTAAAGAACCGTGGTCTGCTGATGGAAACGAGAGGTTTCTTAACCTGGGGTTACTCTTGAAGGGCGGCTGGGATGAATCTGAATGGGATGTTGCTTCTCAAAAGAAAACGTAATCACTCTTATTTATTTCTATTCCCCTCTAAGCTGTTCGAAGCCGGCCTGAGGTGGGGGGAGATGCGGCCTGCTCGACCCCAGCGTGCTGCTGGCACAGGAGGGGACAAAAAAGGGGACTTTTCCTACCTCTTTTGCTACACCATCATTAAAGAAGCACACACGCTCTCCACCAGCAGAGCTGCTGCAAAGAAGTGTCCCTTGGGAGAGATGAGGGAGCAGGGAGTGGGATGCGATTCGGAGCTACGGCGGATGATAACACGCTTGTGGCTACGAATTGAGACTGCAAAAGTCTCCGAAAGGAGAACTGAGATTTTTTCCCCCAGGGTTTCCTAAGGCGGCGTGGAAGCCGGTTTTTTATTTTTTTCCTCGTGACAGCGGAGTTGGGGACAACACTGTCAGCCGCAGCGAAGCACCGACAGCGCAGCCCCCACCTCCCCCCCGCAGGGATGCAGTGGGACGCACACACCTCGCATAGAGATTATGCCACATACACCGGAGATACGCACTGGCTTTGTCTCCTTCCTCTTCCTATACACACTGACATCCCCCCTCTCCACCCCCCCAACCCCGTAAAACCTCACATTGGCAAAAACAGCAAAACCCGCGTCTGGGGAACACCGTGCGCTGAGAAAACAAAACAAAACAAAACAAAAACCCATCTCCCACTCAGGTGGGGGTCCCGTGCTTTAAGACGCCGCCTCCTCCCCCCCCCCCCCCCCCCCGCCCCCCTACCAACTGTGGTCTCATTTTTCATTTGAACGAATTTATTCCTTTATTTAATTAATTGTCGCTCTTCTCCCACCCAGTAACCCCCAAATCGGGGCGGATTTCCCCCTGTCCGTGGTCTCATCGTTCTCTACCCACCCCCCCACCCCTCCCCACAGGACCCCCCCCTACCTGCGCTGCTGGCGGAGGGTCGAACTCTCCCCGCACACCTCCCCGAGCATCGCCGGGGGCCGCAGCCTTCGGGGCCGCCTCTTCCCATCCGCAGCCGTTCAGTCCCCGAGGAGGAAGAGGAGGAGGAGGAGGAGGAGGAGGTGCGCGTCCTCGTGCTTCGGTCGGGCTCCGTGTTTTAGGGGAAACCGGTTATTTGTGAACAGGACCTCTTTATTCATTGATTTCTGAGTGGGGAGGGGTGTGTGTGGGGGGGTGAGGAGTGGTCAGGTAAAATCCCGAGAGCTCGGGTGAACGCTGGATAGTCTATGGATTATTATTATTATTATTATTATTATTATTACCCGATACGGACGCTTTTAAAACTTTAAAAGAAAGACAGGGCTTGCTCCCTCAGGAGGAGTCTTTTCTTTTTCATGCGTCGGTTCTGGAACCAGATCTTCACCTGCTGGTCGCTCAGGTTTAATCGGTCTGAGAGCTCCCTCCTTCTTTGGCGAGTAATGAATTCATTGACCATGAACTCCCCCTCCAGCTCCGCCAGCTGCAGCTTGGAATAGGGTTTGCGTTTTTTCCGGGACCGCGTGTGCATCGGGTACCAAGGAGCACCTGGCAAAGGGAGGGAGGGGGGGAAGGGGCGAGAAGGAGAATTGAGCGTCTGGGGGAAAAATGCCCTCTTCTCTAAATCTATATCTATATATGTAAAGAAGAAAAGTGGGGGGCTGCCCCCCCAGGACTGCTGCCCGCACCTCCCAGCTGTCCCCGCCGTCCCCGTGGCCGCAGGGATGGATGCTCTCAGCTCCCACCCGGGGCGATGCGTGGGGAGGACACGCGGGGAGGGAGAGGAGGGAGCGATGTAACCGGGGAGCAACGCTTGGGTTGGGGAGGGGGGGAAAAAAGGAGAGGAGGTCCTTGCAGGATTGATCCGCAGCCGCTCTGATCCCTGCGCCGGTGGGAAGCGGTGGCGGAATGCACCCAAATGGCAGAGCCGATGGCTGCGTTATTTTCTTGTTATTATTTTTTCAAGCGTCCCCCGCGCTTCTTCCCTTCCCTTCCCTCTTCTCCCCGCTTCCCTCGGGCGGACACACCTCTGCGATGTCCCCGAGAAGCGCTGCCACCCGTCCGCGCCGTCGGTCGAGGAGGAGCGATGCGCAATCCCTGTGTCTCTCTTTCCCTCTCTCTCTCTCTCTCTCCTTCCCCCCCCCCCCCTTTTTTTTTTAATGGGATATTTACATGTTTATAGCCTTTTCTTTTAAAAGAAGCACCACCTAATAAAACATTCGGGATTTCGGTGCTACCCCTAGCGGTCTCAGCACACATAGGCACTCCGCTTCCCATCGCTGAGCCCATGAATCACACCACCAAGCAGCCCCAAGCCAGTAACCTCCCCCCCACACCCCATCCCGGCTGCCCCCACCTACAAAAAAACCCTTCCCGAGTCTTACCACCGGTGCCTAAAGTGCTGCCTTGGTTGAGGGGGGACACCAAACCCCCCGCTTCGCTCGCTGTGCCTTTATTTCCTTCATTGAGCAAAGACGAGCTGGAGTCTGACTCCAAGGATTGACACGACGGAGGGTCGTGGGGCACCGCCTCGGCTCCGGGATAGTCGTATTTGCTGAAATTGCTCCCCATGCCATTGGGAAGGCCGGATTCGAGGGGCAGCAAGGCACTGTCCCTGCCCCTCTCCTCCCGTTTGAGCCCGGTCGTGTCGGAGCAGCTCTCCCGGTAGTAGCATTTGCTTTCTTCCACCCGGGCGAGATCGCAGGCTCTGCCGAACGAAGGGTTAATGGAGACGGGGCTGCCCAGGTAGGGCTGCGGGTACCCGTTGCAGGGCTCCGAGGACGCCCAGGGTAAGGAGCAAACGTTGTCCCGTCGGGGGTACGATAAGGACGGCAGACCAGGCAGCTGCCCGCCGGAGGTTCGGAAATTTGGGAAGTAGAAAGTGTCTCCCGTATGGATGTTCACCAGAGGTCCCACAAAGCCGGGATTAAGGAGGTTGTGCTCGCCCATTTCCGCGGGCCTGACCGAAAGCTTCTACTTTATTGCTATCTGACATTAAACATAGTTAAACCGACGGCTCAGCCCCATTGGTCCGGGGGGGTCACGTGAGCCCCAAATTGCGCTGGGAGGGAAGGGGGGGGGGGGGGGGCTCCCCTCCTCTGGCAGCCGAGACAAAACACAACAGCAAGTTCCGCCTTTTTACGCCTTTCCCCCCCTCGCCCCCCACACCAACCCCGGCCCTCTTCACCCTCAATCATAAAAAAAACCCATCACGCAATTTATTTAAAAAAAAAAAAAAGGGAAAAAAAAAAAGAAAAAAAAAAAAGAAGGCAACGGCTCCCAGCGCTGCGGTTGAGGAGAGACCCGAAAATGTCATCTTTGGCACCAAATAACCGAGGAGGAGATGAATTTGCCCCCCAACCTCCCCTCCAACCCCCCACCCAAAAAGCTCCCCTTCCTCAACGGCACCTCGGGGCCGCAAAAGCAGCTGCAAAAGCGAGGCGGCTTCTCGTTAATTAGCTCCTTTATTAACTAAAACAGTTCGAATTTACAGTATCTCCCCAATAAATTACTATTAGATATTGTGTCATATAAAGTTTACGGGCTTTTTAAGGAGACGGATGGCGGTGCCCGCAACAGGCTCGTATTTACGTGTGGTGCGGTGGGGGGAGGAAGGGGGGGTTCGGAGGCTCTCTGAGACCTTTTCGAGTCTTCTGCTTTATCATTATTATCATTATTAATAATAATATTAATAATAATAGTAATGATCGGCTATTTTCCTCCTCTCGGGCCGCGGTTTGGGGCAGCGCAGCCCCATCCCCGACTGCAGCCTCTCGAGGAGGGCAGGGAGATTTTTAACAATCAATCGCTTTTATTAATGATCTGTGTCGACTCAAGCGAGGCAGAAGAGCGGAGCTGCCCACAGCCTTCATTTATCCGGTATAAATTCCACACGCAGGAAAGGCGCACACACGCGGATGGAATAAGCGCATTTTTTTCCTTATTTCTTTCGCCTTCCTTCGTGGGAATGGATGAAATGAGTGTCCCGTCGTCGTCGTCCCCCATCCCTCGATGCCCACCCCTGGAAATAGAGGGGCACACACACACGGATCTGCTTGGCCGCCGTCTGATAGCACTGGATTCTGCCCTCGTAACGCCACGGAGCTCTTCTGCCTTCCTCCCACCCGCCGCCTCTCCTGGTCAGAATGAAAAGAGCCTCCGCATAGAAATAGGGAGGGGTTGAGGGGGGGGAGAGAAAATCAATATTGGCGTCTTTCAGTGCAAAATAAACGCGGTGGAGGGAAGGAGAAAAAAGAATAAATGCGTATACTGGAAAAGGTGCATCGTATGGAATCTCGGAGCCAGGAAAACGCAGAGATGTTTGCCGGCGTTCTGTGCTTCTTGGGGGTGGTTTATCCCTTTTTTTTCTGGACTCATTCCCCTCTTCCCCCCCCCTCTCTCCCCCCCCCCTTTTTTTTTTTTTTATTACGAACCCCGTGCCCACCCCTCTCGCTCCGTTTCTGCACGGCGCCTCATTCCTCCCTGCCTTGAGCAACTCCCCGGCGCTCCCTTGCCAGGTTGACTCCGCAAAGTACCGTAAATATTCCTGTAGAGGTAATAGAGGTAAAACCCCTCCGCGGGGGCTGAGCGGGGCGGCCCCCCCTTCAGCTACAACCACCCCCCCCTCCCACCCCCCGCAGATATTTTCACTATTCCTCCAACATAACATCACCCCCCCTCCCCACACACACACAAACCTCCTTTCCCCTCTGGCACAACGCAGGGGCTGCAGCTCAGCCCCCTCCCAGCCCTATAGAAATCAAATCAGGTGCCAATAAAACGACGCATTTCTCTGTTTGCTTTTTCTCTCACTCCGGGGACGTTTCCTCCCTTTCTGCTCCGCATCTCCCACCTCTCCCTGGCGCATCTCTGGGTGCTCTCCATACGTACCTCGCGGAGACAACGCGCGTACCTCCCCACCCGCCCTGCCTGCGAAAGAAGAAATACGGTTGCCAGAAATATTTCTCTAGAATGAAAGTTTAGCAGTTTAGGGGTTGTTGGGCTGTTTTTGTGTGTGTGTGTGTGTGTCTTTTTTTTTTTTAAACCTTGCCAAGGAATTTCTCTCCCCGCAGGTATGAGTGCAAAGCTGCAGTTTCTCCACCGGTGTCTTCTCGGCACAGAAGAAGCGCTCCCAACGCCGGGCAGCGGTGGAGGGGAATAGTTTATATCAAAATGAGCACGTGATCCCCGTAGGTCGCCGTACGAATCGGCTTTGTTTGCTGCTGATTAAACAAAACCCTCCTTTACCTCGCTTTTCCTTCGCAAAATTCCCCATACGAGACGTGCCCGGGGTGCGGTGCGGCTTTGTTCTCCAAAGGACTTTTGGAAAAGTCCATTTTCGCTTTTCTCGCTGTAACTGGGGCTTTCTCCTCTTCGTTCCATTCGATTTTTTTTTTTCCCCTCCTCTTTATGTATATATGTATTTTTTTGGTGCGCTGTAAAGATAAAATACCAAACAAAATGCCCTTCTCCCTGTTACCTCCGAGGCAGCGTTTCGGGAGGAGGAGAGCAAAGGGATCGCAGAGCTCAGTGCTGCGGGAAGGGACATCGGCAGCGGTGGCATCGCAGCAAAGGCAGAAAGGAACCCCCGTTTCCTTCGATTATTTTATTTTATTTTATTTTTATTTTTTATTGTATTTTTTTCAGAGGTGGGAAACGTCGCAGCCGTGCTCGGAAATACATTAAACGGAGCTCAGAAGTCCCCGCTCCCGCTGGCCTTCGTCCCCAATGGGAACAGAGCTCAGCGCTGCTCCCGCTGCACACAGCAGCTCCAAGAAAGGGGGGGTGGAGGGGTGGGAGGGGGGGAGGTGTGTGGAAATAATCCCGGGGTCTCCTGAACAGAACTGCCGCTTTCATTCGGGATTTTCTTCCCCGTTCCAAAAGCGTTTCCCAGCTCGGGAGGAGAGCTTTGCAAAGCTGAAGCACCAAAGCCGGAGCTGAGCGCTGCTGCTCGGGGCGATGGCAGTGTGCAGCCTCACCCCGTGCTCCAAACATCCATCCCGAATTCCACCCTCGTTAGTCGAAACGGAGC
The DNA here is from genome assembly GCF_905368555.1 of Meleagris gallopavo. Classification (NCBI taxonomy): domain Eukaryota; kingdom Metazoa; phylum Chordata; class Aves; order Galliformes; family Phasianidae; genus Meleagris; species Meleagris gallopavo. The sequence goes on along the minus strand of NC_139434.1, from coordinate 2,653,858 downwards.
CTTTTTATTATTATTCCTCCCACCTCGAGGTGTTCCTTCCCCCCCCCCCCCCCAAGGCAAAAAAAAAAAAGAGTTGCCCGACCCCAGCGAGGAATCTCGGAACCGTTCCCCATTTCGCAGATCTCTCTTCCAGGTGGAGTCTTCGCGGAGGCAGATCTGCAGCCATCCTCACGTTATCATTTCCAGCCATCCTCACGTTATCCCCTCCATCTCCTCCAACCCCACGCGCGGATGTCGGGAATCTCTCGTGGGATGAAACCGAGAGCCGCTCCGTGCCCGTGGGAGACGGGAAAGAGCCCCCGAAAAAAGACGGGGTGGGTGGGGATGGTTGGGGGGGGAGAGGGGGGGAGAGAAGAGGCTGCAAAAGCGAGATTGCAAGGGCTCAGTTCAAGGTCACTGTCTAGTGTAGTAAATAGGAGCGACATCGTATGCAAATGACTGTCTCGGATGAGCATCGCTCATTGCACCGAGAGGAGCCCGGGGCAAACAGCAGCTCCGAGTTTGGGGTTGAGTTTGCCGTGCTTTGCCATACACAGGGTGGGGGGGGGGGTCTGTCCGTGAGTCCTTTCTTCCCCTGTCCTTCTGGCACCTACACACCCCCTTTGTATCAGTGCGTTAAATACGGTTTCCTCTCCTCGCTGCATCTCCCTTTGCACGGGGCTGCGCTGGGCAGACATCCCATCCCCCACCTCTCCCACCGTATTTCTTCAGGAAAGAATGATAACTAAAAAAAAAACAAACACAACAGAACAGTGAAATATTAAAAATAAAATCTATGGAAATGCCCTCAGCCCAATGGCCATAGCAAAATACTGGCGCTTCGGATGGCTTCAGCCTCATTTTTGGTTCTCTCCCGGAAAAGATAATGCGATTTTATCTTCTCATAGAGAAAAGAAAAAAAAAAAGAAAGAAAGAAAGAAAGAAAAAGTCTGCTATGTAAATATACGACAACTTTCGGCCTGGAATATTAATTTAAAAAAGAAGGGGAAAAAAGCAAAGCAAAAGGTCTCCTTGAGCCGTGCGCGATATCCCGTCCTGGTTGGGCTTTTCCGAACAGAACTCACCCCAAACGGGGCCGGTGCTGCGGGGGAAGTGCGGGGATCCGACCCAGGAGTTGTGTGCCGTGCTCCGAAAGGAAATGCTTCGAGTAAATATCTCGGTGCGTGACACGGGGAATAAAACAGAGACGGCTTTGGGAAGCGCCCAGCACTGTTTTGGGGCAGCGACGTATCACGAGAGCCGCTCCGGTTCGTGCTCTTGGTGCGGGAATTGCGCGCCCGCGGATGGAGAGCTGTGCGGGAGCGCTTCTTTATCTGTCCATCTATTGATCTACAGAGACGTCCGAGGGGAGAGGGAGGTAAAATGAAACGCACAGGAGCCGGGCGAGAGATTAGGAAGGTGGAAAAGCGAGAGCTGCACGGAGAGAAAAGCGGTTTGCCACTTCAGCTCATCCAGCGCACAAATCATGGCGGGGGGTTTGAGGGGACGACGACGACGACACAGCAGTTTTCTGGAGGGCAGCCCCAGTTTTACGCAGCTTCCCTTTGCTCTGTGCGCGGTCTGCAGATCGTTATATTTCCCCCAGCTTTGCCGGCAGAAGTTCTCCTCCTGCTCGATTAAGGTTGGTTCACACTGTTGGTTCAGCCCCAACTCCGGGGAAGTTCGCTCCGTCCGCCTCTCGGGGGTGAGGATTTGGTGCTGTAATGCCGACAAGTGGAATTACGAGCCAGTTAATGGAGTAGAATTCTCCACTGTGGAGCGGAGCTCCGTTGGGGAGCCCGAGAAGAGGGATCTCACTTATTCCACGTTCCTTGGAGAGGGAGGAGAGGAGGCAGGGAGGGAAGCATTCGGTGAAACCGCTCCGAGTGCGGTGCGAAGCGGCTCAGCTCCTTGCGAGGCTGCGGCTTCCCCCGAAGTTTAGGAGACGGGAGATTGCGCTGGATGTGATCCCGAAATACCCATCAATGCGGAGTCCCGGTGCCGCTCCGAACCGCGGAGCGGAGGCGTTTTTATAAGCGAGGAACCACCAAAGCTGGAGGAGTTTGTGGGATTGTGCGCGCAACGCGCCGGCTGTCCGCTTCCTTTGGAAAGAATCCCTCGGCAAAGCCTTTAGAAGTCTCTTTTGCTGAAGAAAATGAAGTCAAACTAAATAAAATCCAGTCCTCGCCAAGAGCGAGCGCTTCCCAAACAAACAGAAAGTCAAGCAGCAAGCGAGCAAGGATGGTGGGAGAGCAGAATTCCCCTCCGCGTCGGGAAGTTATCCTTTAAAGACGGGTCTGGAGAAAAGAAAACCACACACAGACACGCACACACACATATATATCCGTGCAAATGTATATTCCCGTGAGTTAAAAAAAAATAAAATAAAAAGAAAGAAAGAAATTAAGATAAGAAAAAAATAAAAATAAAAAGAAAGAAAGAAAAAGGCAGGAAAAGAAAGAAGGGAGAGGGAAACCCCTTGTCCGGGATTTTGCCATAAAGGCTGCGGTTGGGAAGTTATTCAAAGTCCTGGGTACAAAGGAAAGAAAAGGTTAAACTTGGGAAACTTCCTTTTCAGGGCTTTATTGTTGGCCATTAGCCCGTCTGTCTAGACTGCAAATAACACCTTGTTTATCTGTAAACAGGAGCGGGGCTGCCTGGGGGTGGCTGGGGGCGAGAAGATCAAGGGTGATGAGGGTCCCTTCGCTGCTCTGCCCACGGCTCGTGATGTCAAGGTCAGACAACGCATAGTCACGGTCAAGGCTACTGCAACGGGGGTGACGTCACGGCTTGCTGACCTAAAACCCGGCGAGCGACGGGGAGAGCGAAGTGCGTAAAGGGATAAATAAGCGGGGGAAAAGGAAACAAACAAGTTCCCGTGGTGTTTTCTGAGAGGAGTGGGAAGAAATAAGAGAGAAAAAAAGCAGAGTGCCGTTGGGTTGGTCTTGCTGCGGGTTCGCGTCCAGCGGAGCTCGCCGTGCGCGCCCGCGGAAGTTAAAAGGAAAGGAGATTTTCTGGGATTTGGGGGTTTTGTGGAAGCGTTTGCGTGCTCGTTGCTTTTGTTTTGAAGTTCTTCCCTGGACAAAGGCCTCCTGAAGAACTCCTGGAAGAGGAATGACCGAATCAGTTTGAGGATTGCGTTTTGCTCTTTCGGAAAAAGAAAAGAAAAAAATATCACCGAAACTCACCCGTTTGTGGGATCGGCCGAAAGGAATCGTCTCACAATTTAAGTGAGCTGTTCTATAGCCCGACCAACCCGAAAAACTCATTTTCTCAACCAAAGCTCCGGATGAAAGGGACGAATCACGTCCGTCGGGATGCGCGGAGGGGGGTTTTGCCCATCCCGAGCTCCTCAGGGCCCAACCGGGTCCCGACTCGACCCCAAAGCAGACGGAGATTGGGATGAGGGAAGCTCAGCCCCACGGTCAGGTTAGAATCCCAATGGGATTCGCACGTCGGGGGCGCGGTCCGCTCCCCCCATTGCCCCATAGGGTCCGCACCGCCCGAAATCACCGCCGGAGCCTCAGAAACCGCCCGCAGCGCCGGCACAGCCGTGGGACGGAAGTCGGAGGGGCAGAACGACACAAAATAAAGGGGATTGAAAAAATACGGGGGGTTGCGGGCAGTGCGGGAAGACGACGGGGCCGGGGGTTCGCCGACAGACAGCATTCACCCGCAGCCCGACGTGCCCTAAGGGTAATAAAGGATGAATTTCATTTGATTTCATTTTATACCGGTGTTTATTGTTGCTTTTTTAAATTCTCCCACGCGGTTTGAAAAGCGGCCCGATGCACAGCAGGCTCTCATCCCCCCTAAAACTCTCACCCCCCAAATGAAACCGCAGCGGACCCAAATTGGAAACTCCATCCCAAATCTCCTTGTAGGACCCGGGAAGAAAAAAATCTGTTGCTCCGGCCGCCCTCAGCCCCTCCGACGGTGCTCAGCTGCCTCCGTCTCCTCCGCTTTTCAAACCACAGGCGGAATTCAGGTGGAAGGAAGGGGGGGAGGCAGCGAGCAGCGCTCCGCTCTCGGGATGTCGGATTCGGACGTGTCTGGAGCTGCGTTTCTGCATTTTGGTGTTTGCACGCACAGCAAAAGGGTGAACTTCCTCTTCTTTTCTTTTTTTTTTCCCTCTATTCTTTTTTTTCTTTTCCTTCTGTGTTTTTCTTTTCTTTCTTCTTCTTTTTTCTTCTTTCTCCTTCCTTTCTCTTTCTTTCATTCTTTCTTTCATTCTTTCTTTCATTCTTTCATTCTTTCTTTCATTCTTTCTTTCATTCTTTCTTTCATTCTTTTTTTCTCTCTTACTCTCTTACTCTCTTTCTTTCTCTCTCTCTTCCTTCCTTCCATCCTCCCTTCCTCCCTTCTCTTTCTCTCTCTTCCTCCCTCCTTCCCTCCCTCCCTTCCTTCCCTTTCCTCCCTTCCTTCGCTTTCCTCCCTTCCTTTCTTACACACCCAAGCACACACATCCCGTCTCTGACGCACAGTGCACAGCTCACAACGTGACCCCGTTCTGTCACCGCAGTGGCGATGCATTTCTCGGGGTGTTGTCACATTTCCTACCGGAGCGGCTTTTAAAATAATAAGAGGAGAATCAGAGCGCAATCACTGCCCGTTCCTCCCGACCAGCGCAGCTCTCACCCTCTAAACACAAACGCAAGAAACCCCAATTTTCTCCTTTAATCACTTCGAAGGAGAAATTAGGGGGGAAACAAACAGCGAGGAAAGCCCCCCCTCTCCAACCCCCCGTTTGCTCCATCCCCATTCAGCGCGCAAAGCAAAGCGGCGTCCCGCATTTCCGAGATTTGGGATCACGGCGAGGCCGTCCCGGGTTGTTGGGGGGTTTGGGGGGCGGTGACGGAGCTCCGTGGGACATTTTGTCACCGCTCAGCTCCCGCGGAGCGACTGTTATCATACAGACACGCGCTCCGGGTGTCCGCTTTTATACGCTTTATAGTGCCGTGCGTACCCAAATCCGTACACACACACACCAACCCCAAAACGCATCGCTGCCGACCGCCGATCTCCGCAGCTCTCCGGGTAACAGGGGAAGATGCATCGCACACGGATCCTTGCATTTACACCGACAACACACACACCGGATCCGTGCACAGCCTCTGGAATAGATGCGGACTCACATTCCTCTCCATCGCCGTGTGGGGCGAGTGCATGCCGTGTACCCGTGCACAGAGACACAGAGACACACAGAGACACACAGAGACTTCAAAACCCGACCTCCCACGGCTGACACACTCAGCATCGCACCCCGCACACACACGCGCAACATATTTATTTCCATCGTGATGGATCGCTCAAAGAAACAGACCCACAGCCTCACATGCACTCACACTTACGTACCCCATACAGATGCGTACAGATGTACTTATATTTTTATATATGCACTCACGAGGATCAGTTTGAACTCCTACAGCACCCACGCTCGCATTTACCCAGGCATTAATACTGATATATCAATATTTCCACCCGGTTTTATACATTTTGCCGCCCCAACTTCCCTCCTCGCAGAAGTAGAAGCGCACATTTCAGCCTCAATAACATCGTTTTAGGTCACATCCCTTTCAAAATCTTTTCTCCCCCCCCCTCCTTCCCTCCCCTTTTGGTCATTTAACGAGGTGATTAAATCTCGCCGATATGACGGCAGGTTGGAATCCGGCTGAGGAAACCATTTCCTCGCGCAGGGCCGGCGGAGCCGCGGATGTTCCGCGGGTGCGGAGCGGGGTGAGAGTGGATCGCGAGGCGGTGGCGAACAGGTTGAGCGAAAAGCATCCTTTGCCCCAAAGGAGCTCACGCACACGCGGAGATGGGAGAGGAGGAGAGGCGGCTCCGTGAGGTCACCGCACATCGCGGGGCGGAATGAGGACAAAAGGAAAGGGGGGGGGTGGGGGGGGGGAAGCGAATAAAAATAAGAGAGAAAGAAAAAAGAAAAAAAAAAGTGAGAGAGAATCGCCCCGAGGCTCCATCTCCGCCCGTTTATTTCCTCGATTTTTACCTCCTCCCCAACCCTCCACGCACACTGGGAACAGCGGTCACACATCTGCAGCTCCATTCCGCTGTCGGGGAGCCCCTCCTAAAGTCCCTTTCTGAGCAAATTCAACACATTTCCCCTTTCCTTCACCCCCCTCACACCCCTTCCTCTATTTTTTCCACCCTTTCTCCGCGGACGGGAGAGGCCGAAGGTTACAAAGAGCTGTGCGGAGTCCCTCCTCGAGGCAAAACGACGACCGAAAAAAAGAGATTTATTTTCGAGAAACGTCATCCGCAGTCGGTACACATCATCTGGACACCACGATATTATGTACATATACACGACATTAAAAAAAAAAATAAAACAAACAAAAATTAAACAAACAAACAAACAAAAAAAACCCCGATGCTTTTACATATCCGAAAAACACTGTGGACATTCGGTCGGTTTAGAGAGGGAAAGAAAGAAACCCTACAGACAATATTGTGCATTTTTCCATCCTGGCAGCGGAGAACGGGCATTCCAGTTTCGGGGCAAAGATAACAGAAACCCTCATGAGAACAGACCGAGAAAACAGCACTGTACAGAACTCACTTCCACGTAGGACCTAAACCAGCGTTGGGGATGGAGATGCGACACCGAGCAATGGTTCTCTTCCCGCAGCAGCGGCCTGAGCTGCGATTTTCGGCCCTGAGAGCCGAGGAAAGACGAAGCTGATGCACTTTGCCATGGGTTCTCCATACATTTACATCGCGTGGGGGGGAGGGGGGGTGAAATGGCCCGAGATGCGAGCGGTCATTGCGGGGAAACGGACCACACCGCGCTGCGGGGCGGAGGTCGGGGCTCATCTCTCCCTTAGCAGAGCTGCCCTCTTAGCTTATTCCCTTTGAGAAATAGACACAGTCCGACTCATCGCTGCGTTTCTCAGAGCGGAAGAATCGGGGGATCCACAGTCAGAGACGGGGCAGAGGAATACATCGAAGATGCGGTCGGTGCTGCGGGGCGCGAGCGGGCGAGGGTGGGAATGAGCTGCGCGTTTCTTAGTGGCGAGGTTTAAATAATGGGTTCGGATCTGCAGAGTCCCGGTGCTGTCGTTGCCACACGAATCACCGGATAAATATTGACGCCCCTCGCTGACATCCCCCCCCACCACCTCCCCCCTCCACAACCTTCCCTTCAGCGATGTCAGGTGGGGTGGAGATGCGCTGTTTTGGATTTGCTCACCACTTTCTTCTCTTTGACCCTCCGGTTCTGGAACCAGATCGTCACTTGGCGCTCGGACAGGTTGGTGGTGGCCGAAATCCTCCTCCGCTTCTCTTTGGTGATGAATTTGCTGGCGGCGTACTCCTTCTCCAGCTCCTTCAGCTGGATTTTGGTGTAGGGAACCCTCTTCTTCCTCCCCCTCCGATAGCTGCTGACTTCGGGTTGCAGGGGGACCACGTCTGCAAAAAAAAAGAAAGAAAGAAAGAAAGAAAGAAAAAGAAAAAAAGAAAAAGAAAAAAGAAAAAAAAAAAGAAAGAAAAAAGGGGAAAAAAAAAAAAAAAAAGGATAAAAAGAAGAGGGAAAACTTCGTCCCGATGCGTGGGATGGAGATTTCTGTACGTCAGGGAGAAATAAAAGGGGGAAAGGAGGATGGAGAGCGGGGAGAAATGCGAGGGAGGGGACGAGGAGCAGAAAAAAAGAGGCGAGAATGCATCCAGAGAGGGCCGCGGTAGGACTGCAATAATAATAATAACAGCAATAATAATGATAGAAGATTAATAACGCACGTGGGGAAAGGCTGTTTTTCTTGGCGATGCTGATCAGAGCATCAACCCCAGCTCACAACCAAAGGGACTTTCCAAGCACTGATGCTGCAGAAAACGTCTCGGGCTTCTCCCTTCTTTCTTTTTTCTATCCCCCCTCTCGCCCCCCCCCCTCCCCCACATTCCCTTTCTTTTCTCCCCTCGGGTTTTCGGGGGGAGCCCCGCAGAGGAGCACCCACAAACACAGTGCAGGGATAAGTGCATCCCCGCAGTGCTGACCCCAAAGCTGGAGTGGGGCTCCCCAAGAAAACCCCTCGGAGGGGCAAAACCAACCAGAATATCCCACCCCCACCCCCCGCCTCCAAGTGTCCCCTCCAGGAGATTTTACCCTGGAGGTGGCGATGGGAAAAGATGCTCCGTGCTTTGCAAAGGGGCTGTAAGGAATGGATCCAGCAAGGATGCGGGCAGCATCTTTGCCCTTGTCCTGATGTCACCGGGGTGCAAAACAGACCCCGAGGTTCCCCTCCTGGTTCAGGGCACCACCAGCCCCTTCTCACCGCCCTCACAGAATGAACTGGGCAAGGAGATCCCCCTCCCCAAAATGTCTCATGGGGTGAAGACACGGAGAGCTGCTGGCTGGCGGCTGACACCGACTTAATTCGGGATCCCCTCAGCACCCGGGGGCCGTGAGCTATGGGGCCGGAGATCTGAGGTGCTGGGGGTGTCCTGGGTGGGGGGACAGAAACCTCTTTCGGGGGGTGGGCGTTGTGGGGATGCCAGAGATGGAGAAGGAAAGCAGAGGGGACGGCAGCCTCACCAAACCCAGCTGTAATGGAACCCCCCCCACCCCCCCGAAAACAAACGGTCAAAGCAACAGAACCACACGGACACCATCCAGCTCCCAGCACGGCATTTCTCCCGTGCCAAGCACCGCCACATTCCCTTTCCCCCAAAAAACATCACCCAGGAAAAGTCCATTCCTCTGTCCCTCTTTGTCCTGAAGACACAAGACAAATAAAGCCGTGTCGCCCCCAATCCCCCCCTCCCAACCCCCGACAAGACCCATCCTAGCTCTCCATCAGAGACGCACAGAGCTGAAGGAGTCCCGTCCTCCCTCTCCTCTATTGCGGTTATTCCCCCCCCCCCTTCCCAACCCCCCCCGTTCCCATCTTCTCCCCATAGTGGGACGGGGCGAGGGGGTGCAAGGAGAACCGGGAGGAAGCACACCCCATCACTTCCCTCCCTGTCGGATTCTGCTTTGCTGGATAAACCCCCCTGAAGCGAGGGGGGGGGGGGGGTTTGCTGTCAGGAGAGGCCCCCCCCCATCCCCTCGGAACACCTTCATTTGTCACTTGACACCTATTTCTATAATTGGGCGTAATTGCGATACGATTTACTGTCCCGACTCCGACACTCCTCACTCGGCTGAGACGCTTCAAAAGGAATTATTATTATTATTATTTTTTGGGGGGGGGCCTTTTTAAGCTTTCTGCAATTAAAGAAAATGAAGAGGAGAGCAGCCGCAGCCGCGCTGCGATGAGGCAACGAGAGGGAGGAGAGAAGAAGAAAGGGAAGCGCTGAACGGCAAAGTTACTTTCCAAGCTCACGGCGTGTATTTTGATTCAGAAATGATTGCTTCACCTTTTTTCCCTGCATGTTCGTACACATTGCCTTGCACGGGAGGCATTCCAGAGCCGTTTCTTTCCCTTTAATTATATATCGAGGCGTACATGTATCTCTATAGGTCCGTGCACACTCATCCGCGCGCGGGGACACGCGCAGCTCCCGGGTAACTCACCTGGAAAAGGAGATTTCCAAAGGTGCGCCGACTGCGATTGCTCTTTGGAGCAGTACACTTGCCCGTCCCAACCATTCGAAAGAGCCCAGTGCTGGTAACCTTCCATGGGAAGCAAAGCGTCGTGCCGAGGCTCGGGGTGAGCCCCCAACCCCGGGACCACCGACACGTCCAAATAACCGGGAACCGCTTGGTAGGAGCTGGCGAAACCGGGATAAAAGGCGAATTCTTTCGGCCTCGACGGCAGCTCTTCGCCGGGTAGCGGCCCCCCGGCCTCGGGGTACTTCTCGCCGGGGTGATACGCGCAGGGCTTCTGCTGCAGGTTGACCCCGTGCGAGTGGGACAGGCGACAGCCATAGTAACCCCCCCCGAAGGGGTACCCGTAGCCCAGCGCTGCGCTGGAAGCCGCCCCCGACGGGCACTGCCGGGGGGGCTCCGCGGCGGCCAGTTCGGCGTACGCTGCTCCCTGCGGCGCCGGCGGAGCTCCGGTGGGTACGGCGAGCCCCGGTGGCGGGGGGAGAACCTCCCGGCAGTGCCCTAAGCTTTCCATGCGGTTTTTTTCCCGGGGGGTTTCCTCGCAGCGGCAGGCCAAACCGTCGGGCCAACGCGGGGGGAGGCCGAGAGGTGCCGTCATGTCATACCGCGATGTCGCCGTCCCCGCCGTCCCCACCGCCGCCGCCGCCTCCACCTCCGCCACCGCCGTCGGGGGAAGCTCCGCGCCGCGCCCCGCCGCCCCGCGACCCCCCCAACATATCGGAGCCGCGCGCGCATGCGCCGCCGCCGCGCCGCCGTCGCTCCATTAAGAAATCCGCCGCGGCCACGCCCCCCCCCCCCTTCCAACCCCGCGCCCGCCCCGTCGTGCCCCCGCCGCACCGCCCACGTCACTCCACCGCCCCGACGGAGGGAGGGAGGGGGGGGTTGCGACGCGAGCGCTGATTGGACGCCGTGCTGCTCCCCCCCTCCATCTCCCACCTCCCCAACCCCCCCCCCCCCCCCATAGGCCTTAAAGGCAGAGTCCGCCCCGTCGGGCACAAAAAGCGCGTGGCCGCGCATGGGGGGGCCGGCGCCCCGCTGCCCGCAGAAATGTTACCCCCCCCCCCCCCAACCCTTCTGCTGTGCTGCGGTTGGAACCTGTTGGTTATTTTTCACTGCAGGTGCTCCTTCCCCAACCCCCCCCTCCGACTCATACAAGAAAAAAAAAAAAAAGCAGCAACTCCGCCCCAAATCCTTGTTTCCCCCGCTTATTTTTCTGCCAGAATCCGAAATAATTTGATTTTCCCCGTTCAGCCACTGGAGGCGGGTGAGGGGGACGGTGGGATACGGAGATGTTCATGTTTCATGGTTGGGTGATAAATGTTGCTGTGAGTAAGGACGGGGGGAGTTGAGGGGGGGTTGTGTTGGTGCAGTCTGATTTGTGAGCGTTTGTAAAATAAAAGGGATTCAGTTCATAAAACAGCGCCAGCTCCGGGCTGAGAGAGGCGGAGGAGGGGGGGAAAAAAGGAGAAAAATCGCAGGTTGTTGGCTGGGAACGATAGGAAAAAGGGAGGAGGGGGCAGGGGGGCTCACAGCCGTCGAGCGAGCCCTGGAGAGGGGTAATGAAGAGAGGGAGGGGGGGTCGAAGGTCATCAGCACTCCAACAAAATAGAAAAAGAGAGGAAAAAATGGAAAACATAGAGATGTATTTACAGAAACGTGGTGCTCGAACCAAGATAAGACCCAAATATGTGCTGCGCCCCCCCCCTCCGTAAAACCAACATTGTTTGGAGGCAGAGCCGAACGCCCAGTGGGGATCTCAGGTGGTCCCTGCGCGTCCCTGAGCCCCCGTGAGGTGCGCTCCCCTTCGTCCCACTCAGGACCCCTTTTATGACCGTGTGTCCCCACAAATCCCCCATCTCTCTGCTGCTGCTTTTGGGGCTGATTCCCCCCGCAGGTTCACCTCTCCAAAAAAGCTGGAAAAGACCCCGAAAACCCAACAAATGCTCCCAAATCCTGGAGAGAGGGGAAGCTCCCAGCCCCGTCATAGGGCGAGGAGGCGCTCCTCATTACCTCCCCAGCTGTTGGAACCGTCGAGGAGCGATTTGGGGCATCTCAGAGTCCAAGTTCAAGGTGAGGGAATCTGAGAGGCTTCCGGGGCCGGGATGGGGACAGAGGCTGAAGGACGTCGTCATTCCGAGCGGCTGCTTTGGGGAGTGGCGGCTGGGGGGGGGGGGGGGGAGGGAGAGGGTGTTGGATGGTGGTTTGGAAATCAAAATCATCCCGAAAATACCCAACCCTAGGAGCGCACCCAGCCTTCGGGTGCCACAAAGAGATTTGATTTCACCCAGCAAACAAAATTTCGGTGGGGATTAATATTCCCACCGACCCCTCCCCCCTCCCCAGACCCCAGCCACAAAACGCGAATGGGAGAAGCAGAAATGATGCGAACGTTTAAATTAAAGCCGTCTGCCCCTCGTTCGCCCCGTCGGGGCTGCTCCGGTCCATTCCTCTCCCCCCAAAATCTCCATCCCCAGCAGCGGTTTGCTCTTCACCCCCCCCCTCCTCCCTCCCGATGCGGGTGATTTTATGAAGTAGTTAACATTTCGTAGCATATGTCCTACCCGCGATGCTCGGGGAAGGGATTAAATGTTAAAAATGTAAAGATTTACGACGAGTGCAACGAGAGGAGCAGCCCGGCCGCGCTCGGAGCCTTCAGCAGAGCGAGGAATGAAAGCCAACCTCAACCCGATCCTCCCGCAGCTCCGGGAGGAGGAGGTCCGGTCCGAATGGCATTGAAGGATGGGTTGAATTCGGGGTGAATTTTTCGCTCGGGTCCCTCCGTGGAGTCGCGAGGTGAAAACACGAAGGGAAAAGGTTTTGCCGGAGGTGATGGGTAACGGAGGTGGAAAATCGCGTGTGGAGCGGCGGTTATGGGGAGGAAGGAGGAGGGAGAACGGAGCTGAAGCGGAGCTTTGCCCCTCGGCGCCGAAATTCGGGATTTTAGTGGAAATAATAATAATCAGGGAAAAAAAGCCTATTTTTTTTTTTTTTTTTGTCTTCGCCTTTTTCCGTTCATTTCGGAGCTCTCCCGGCGTTTTTTGGACCCCACGTTGCGACGTCAGCGTTGAGCAGAACCCGTTAATACAGAACGGGAAGAGGGAAAGAAGCGATTGCAAACGGGGGAAATCAGAGCAGATGTGAGAATCGGCCGCGGGTTGGGGTTGGTTGACGGCGTCGTCTTTTTGTCTTTTTATTTCCCTGCAAGGTTTGCTGGAATTGATCGCATTCCTCCGACGGTGCGTTTTTAGCAGATGCCAAAACTGTGCGTGGCTCATCACATTTTTAGGGTTCTTTTTTTTTTTTTTTTTCCTTTCCCTTTTTAATTAGGGAAACGGGAGGGGAAAATAGAATATTATTAAACCAAATTGACTTTGCTGTTCCTCCTTCTCGCCCTGGGCGCGGCTTTGCGCTCCGAGCGACGTTTGCTGTGGATATTTCCGAGAGCAGCGGTTCCATCTCAGCGTTCCGACGGATCGGAGAAGAAAAAGGGCTGAATTTCCCCCTTTATGTGACGAAGGCACCGCCGGCTCCATCCTCTCCCATCCCCTTTCTGTACCGCGTTGTGTCGGGACCGAAAAGCTCCGGAGAATCGCGGCGTTCATTCATTGCGTTCATTTATCCCTTTTTATTCCCGATCTGGAAGTGGAAAGAAGAGATTCAGCCCCGGGTTCGCCCCATCCCCGCGCTGCTGCGCTTTGCGATCTGCAGCTCGTCTCCTCTGCTGGGTTTTCAGGCACTTTTCTCCCCCTCAGCCGTTAAATTCTCCCTTATCTTCGCTGTCACCTCCCTTTAAAAGCAAAAAAAACCCACAGAAATCCAGGGCCGAGCACAACGTTCCAGGTGAACGTTCCTGGAGAACGCGAGTTTTTGGGAACCTCTCCGCCGTTAAGAGCCGATGCGATGGGTGGATATTCCAAGGAAACTCTCCAAAAGGCAAATTTCTGCCCCAAAAACACGAAGGTAACCATTCCCCGATGCGCCCAAACGCATCCAAACGCAGCTCCGAGTCGGAGTCCTCGGCTGAAATAAAAGCCACCAACTGCAGATTCGTGTTATTAAACCCCGTTTTATTATCCACACACCCTGGAGGAGAAGAAAAAGAAAAAAAAAACAACAAGACAAACACGGTATATAAATATATACACACACATATGTACGAATACATGTGGTCGGATGGGAATGAAGAAACACCTCGAATCCCGTATTTCACTTCGGGGAGAGGTGGACACAGATCACTTCTTTGGCAAGCAGGGATTTTTTCTTGCTCCCTTCTTCTTCTTTTTCCTATTTTTTTTTCCTTTCTTTGTTCCCTTCTCTTTGCTCCCAATGTCTGAAATATTCTGATCCCCCCCCCTCCAAACCCCCCCTCTCCAACCGATTTTTTAGCGATTTTCTGTAGAAAATGCGTATTTTCGGAGCCGTCCCAGCCGTGCCCCGTTCGAAAGAAATAAGGGCCAATAAGGGGGTGTGGGGGGGAAGTGATGGGGGAAAAAGCGGCTCCAATGTCTCCGAACCCGCACAGAAACCCTCAGCCCCATTGGGAAGGAAAATCCCCGCTGTGAATTGCGAAAAAATCGCGGAAAGGGATTCGGGTTTTGGAGCCCTCGGGGAAATCAGAGCCGTCTCCGTGAGAAACTCTGAGAGCGGCCGCGCTTTTCCCATCGGAGCACCAAATTTAGGGCAGAAACCGCCGCTCCGCTCCTCGTCTTCGGTAGAGGGGAGCTTTCCCAGGCTTCGTGCGAATTTGGGTCAAGAAAAAACCTTTATTTATTTGTTTATTTTGCCAACATCCCTCCCTTCCCCTCCCCCTAATTCGGCTCATTCCCCCAACAGGGCCGGAGCTGTGGGGCAGCGCCAGCGGCCGACGCACATTCCTACAAAAACAGCGCCCGAAATAGAGCATGAAAATGAGATTAAATGCTTTCCGCATCGGAAAAAAAATATTATATATATATTTATATACCCCCCAGAAAAGGGAAAAGAGGGAATTCTGCATGAGGCTCGCATTGGCCCACCGGTTTCACCTCACTAGATGGGAAACAAGAAGGCAAAGCAGCCCCCAGCCCACCCCTCACTCAATGCGAACACTTCTAAAGGGGGAGAGAGGAGGAGAGATGCACCGAAACACAAATATGGGGTCTCTGCCCTCCCCCCCCGCCCCCCGAAGTGGGGATATCGGGGGAACCGAACCCCCTCCGACCCCACCGGCTGCTCTCCCCGACACATCGGTTCCAATGATCGCCTGCAGCGCATCGCCGCTTTTATTTTCAGCCTTTTTTTCCTCATTTTTTTTTCATGTTTTCCCTATTTTTTCCCCATGTATTCCCCCTCCCTCCCCTCCCCGCATTTCTCTTCCTTTTCCTCTCCTTTTTTTTTTTTTTTTTTCCCCCTTTTTCTTTTTCTTTCCTTCCCTTCCCCTTTTTGGTGCCCGCCCCCAGAAGCCCCCAACCCTTTTTGTTCTCATTTTTGCGGGGCTGCAGTGCCGAATCTTGGTGAATTTCTGCGCTCCGCAGAGATTTGGCAACGCAGACAAAAAAAAAAAAAAAAAAAGAAAAAAAAAAAGAAAAAAAAAAAAAGGAGGGAGTAGAAGACACAAAACCTTCCTTCAGTGCCCATTTCTTCCTGGGGCAGCGCCTGAGGTGGATACGCGGCCACAAACCTCCCACCCTATGGCTTTGAGGCCGTGTTTTGTTTCTATTTTTCCCCTTTATCCCCCAAAACGCCGAAGCTGAGAGGCGGAGGAGGCAAAGAGAAAACACCTCCGAGTCCATCCTGCGGCCACGCCGCATTTTGAGGAAAAAAAAAACAAACCCAACCAAACAAACGGATTTTCTTTTCTTTTTTTATTGTTACAGCCCCTGCGGAATGTCCCAGCAATTCCCCATCCTTAATTATTGCGATTATTTCCACGCCGGCGCTGCTCGACTCAGCGATTCGGAGACAGACAAATAAAATATCGGGCCCAATTTAGGGCCTCTGTCTGGTCGGAAGTCCAAGTTCAATTCCAAGTTAAGACAGGAGGTCCCCGAAGCCCCGACAAAAGAAAAGGGCCATTTGGTGCCGTTGGTGTCAACAAACCGGAGGGCCATTATCGCTTCCCATCATCTCTGCCTTCATATTCCCGGGGGGGGAGAATGGGAGACGACCCTGGGTCCGTCGGGTGGTTTACGGCTCTTTGTGCTTGGAGGACTTGATGGGTTTTGTCGGATTCTTTCGCCCTCCCCCCCCCCCAGAAAGTCATTTTATTTCTTTATTTGCGTTTTATTTCTTTATTTGCGTTTCATTTCTTTATTTGCGTTTCATTTCTTTATTTGCGTTTCATTTCTTTAATTGCCTTTTATTTCTTTATTCGTGAGTTCTACGATCGTGGATTCACCTCCCGGCCTTGGGATGCAGCGATCCGGTGTTCTTCCCACTCCCCTCCCTCCTCCCTCCTCCCTTCGGTACCGAATGAACTCCAGATGCGTTTTGAAGGACGCCCCACACCAGGCCAATGTAAGAAACCTTTCCTTCCTTCCTTTATTTTTATTTATTATGATTATTTCGCTCCACAAACATTATTCGGACCCTCTCTGTGTGCTAGGGGCGGTTCCTCTCCTTGACCCCCTCCCCCCCCCCCAAAAAAAAAAAAAACACCCATTCACTTCTCAGCCCGTTGATGTCCAGATAAATCCCCAACTATTCCATCCCCCGGAGCTTTTTGGAAAGGCTCAGAGGCTCTTTCCCGTATTTATCCACGTTTCTAAAAGCAAAACACAGCGCAAAACACAGCAAAGGTAAAACTGAAGTTTGCCCTCCAGGTTCCGCGTGGATCGAATTAATACAAATGAAGCACAGGCACAAACGATGCTTCAAATTCGCAGTGAGGGTGAAAGCAGCGAGCTGAGCGGGGGACCTTTCAATGGAAAACCTAGGATGCGTTGGGAATCCGCCAGGAAAAAAACATGCTTGCAATAAAGCGGAGTGGGAAGAAAAGGGAAAATGAAAAACCGCTTTGAAAAAAGGTTTCGGTGGCCTCAGAACTGCCGGCCGGTTTCAAAAAGCGATTTTACGGGGCGGAATTTTGGAGGAGAAGAGGAGGGAAATAAAAGCAGAAATAACCCCCCCCAGCAAAGCGGGGGGCACAGTCTCTGTGTTTGCTCCCCCAAAAAGGGATTGAGGTGGGATGGGTTCTGCTTTATCCACCTCTCCCCCTTCCGGCCTGGATGCGATGGATTGGGGTGATGCTCACTCTCGTTAATTGCCGGCAATTAATGACGCTGATTTAATTGGTGCATCCCAAGTAAATACGCCGAGAAGTGCTTGGGAGGGAGGAGGGAGGGGGGGGGAGGTCCCTGTTTTGAGGGGTGAAATGGCAAATTTGAGGTTTTGGGGGGTTAAAACAGCGCTGATGGGAGCGGGACGGAGCTGCTGCCCAACCCCAATTAGCACCAGGAAAGGGTTCTGTGTCTGGGGGGGGGAAATAAAAGGGATTTCGGTCCATTAGAGGGGCTGGGAAAAAGGGATCTGTCTCCTTTAGTTCCATGGGAAAGATTGGGAAAAGGGGAATTTTGGTCCATGAGGGTCGTGGTCATTAGAAGGACAGGAAAAAAATGGATTTTGCTCCATTAGAAGGGCTGGGGGAAAAAAAAGGGATTCTGCGCCATTGGAAGGGCTGGATGAGAAGCTTTTGGATCCATTAGGAGAGTCAAAATAAAAGGGATTTCAGTCCATGAGCTCCGTTGGAGGGGCTGGAAAAGAGGGATTTGGGTCCATTAGAGGGCTGGGGGGGGATTTTGGTCCATTGGTGGCACAAAAGTGGCTTTTCATCCCATCTTTTCTCAGGTTCCGAGATGCCACGAGCGACCCGCACAGCTCCGATGTTCTTTTCTGCCCCTCAAAGACTTGAAAGAATAAAAACTTCCCCATTTTTCCCCTTTTTTTACACCCGTCTCTTTTGTGATTCCGTCATCTGAGAAATAAGCAAAGAAATACATAAAGAAAAGTCACCAAAATCACTCCCCCAAATAAAAAACAGCAAAAAACCCCAACTAATAATAATAATAATAATAATAATAATAATCCAAACAGGTTACTACGTGGATTTTTCTTTCTCTTTATTTCTTTTCCCTTTCTTTCTCCAATTTCCCATTCTTCCATTTTATTTCTCTTTCTCCCTATTCTATTTTTCTCTTTCTTCCTATTTTTCCTATTTTTCCCCTTATTTTCTTTTCCCCCTTCCTCCTCCATTTTTAAAAAAAAATTTCTATTTTTTCCCTTTCTTCTTCTTATTTCTATTTCTTTTCCTATTTCTTCTATTTCATTCTTCTTCCTTTATTATTATTAGTTCTTTTTCTTTCTGTATTGTCACGCTGGTTCTTTCTGCCTTCGCACACCAAATGCATGCAGCAGGGGATTCCTTGGCGACATCTCCACACCAGCACAAATAGGAGGCAGGGATAGGATGGGGCTCTCTGGGTTCTGCTGAACTCAACGGAACGGGAAAAAGTTAAACCAGCGAATGGCCAAAACGTTGAGGATCCTCTGGGTGATGCAGAGCCTGAAGGATTGTCCTCGTTAGTAGGAAGAATTAAAAAATTGGTAAGAACGGAGTGCTGCGGTGACCGTCCCCAGTGGGTTCCCCTACAGCCCCCTGCTGAAGGGCTGCCGGACTCACGCAAGTGCAACGTGTAATTGGGTAAAATCTGTGTGATACATCCCTCCCTCCCTCCCTCCATCCACCCATCCATCCATCCACCCCTCCACCCATCCATCCCTCCATCCATCCATCCATCCCTCCACCCATCCATCCTTCCATCCCTCCCTCCCTCCACCCCTCCACCCCTCCATCTTCCCATCCCTCCCTCCCTCCCTCCCTCCCTCCCTTCCTCCCTCCCTCCATCCATCCACCCCTCCACCCATCCATCCCTCCATCCCTCCATCCCTCCCTCCCTCCATCCCTCCCTCCCTCCACCCCTCCATCTTCCCATCCCTCCATCCCTCCCTCCCTCCATCCCTCCCTCCCTCCACCCCTCCATCTTCCCATCCCTCCCTCCCTCCCTCCCTCCCTCCCTCCCTCCCTCCCTTCCTCCTCCCTCCCTCCATCCCTCCCTCCCTCCCTCCATCCCTCCATCCATCCACCCCTCCACCCATCCATCCCTCCATCCCTCCATCCATCCCTCCTTCCCTCCATCCCTCCCTCCCTCCATCCATCCCTCCACCCATCCATCCCTCCATCTCTCCCTCCCTCCATCCCTCCCTCCTTCCACCCCTCCATCTTCCCATCCCTCCCTCCCTCCCACCCTCCCTCCCTCCCTCCCTCCTTCCCTCCCTCCCTCCCTCCCTCCCTCCCTCCATCCATCCATCCATCCACCCACCCCTCTACCCCTCTACCCCTCCACCCCTCCACCCCTCCATCCCTCCATCCCTCCCTCCTCCTGTGCATTTGTTCCACGTCCCGTATTCAGCACACACTGTAGATGACACACAGACTGCTGGCACTCCGTTTTCCTCCTCCCGTGAATGTGCTCAGTATTATTACGCATCTACCCCAAAAACAGAAGAGACCCGACAAAGTTCCCTTGGGAAATTGAGGGGGATGCTGAAGCCCTCGAAGATGATTTATTTACTTTCCAATTAATTATTTTTATCCTTTATCATTTATCTTTTATCCTTTATCCTTTATCCCTTATCCTTATCTTTTTCCTTATTCTCATCCTCATCCTCATCTTCGTCCTTTATCCTTATCCTTTATCCTTATCCTTATCCTTATCCTTATCCTTTATCCTTATCCTTATCCCTTATCCCTTATCCCTTATCCTTATCCTTATCCTTATCCTTATCCTTATCCTTATCCTTATCCTTATCCTTATCCTTATCCTTATCCTTTATCCTTATCCTTATCCCTTATCCCTTATCCTTATCCTTATCCTTATCCCTTATCCCTTATCCCTTATCCTTATCCTTTATCTTTATCCTTATCCTTTATCTTTATCCTTATCCTTATCCTTATCCTTATCCTTATCCTTATCCTTATCCTTATCCTTATCCTTATCCTTATCCTTATCCTTATCCTTATCCTTATCCTTATCCTTATCCTTATCCTTAACTCTATACCCATCCCCATCCCAACCCCAACCCCAAGCCCTCCAACCCACAGATCTGACCCCCATTTGCTGTCCATGTTTTTCTGGGATTTCCCACCTCCATCGGGCTCCATTCGGGCGCTCACACACCGGAACGAAGGATGTAATTCCGGAGCGAAATCCCTCCACAACATTTACCGGGACAGAAATTCGGGAAAGGTGCTGAAAAATGAGACGGGATGGAGGAGTTCAATCGGCGTTTCGTGGGACGGAGGTGGAAACTTGGGGCAGTTTGGGGGATTATTTCGTGATGGCGATGGGAAAGCAAGGCGCTTTGGCAGAAGGTGCAGCGAATTCCCCACTGCCCGACCGCGATGCCGAGTGGAGATGAACCTCATGGAGCGGGGGAAGGACGGGAAAACCCATCCGGAATTCCCGCTTGGATGCATCGCCCACAGCAGCTGTGCGCGGCGTCGGATCGCAGCGGCACCGGAGAGCGAACGGAGCGACTTTCGGGAGCAGCCCCGGACCTCAGCGCTTTATTTCTGCCGATCGTTCTCACATCACCCAAGAACAACAACAGAGAAGCTGTTGTCGGGCGTTCTCACACCAAACCCGAATCTCTTTTGTGGGAGAATCCCATTCCCCGCGTGTAACCCCCAGCAGCGCTCCGTCCTCTGCAAGAAATTCATTAAGAAATTCATTCTTCTCCTTTTTTCTTTTCTTTTCTTACTTTTTTTTTTCCCTTTCCTTTCAGACATCGCGAAAAACACGAGGATGGGAGTAGGATTCTTTAATTACTATTTTCATTTCCATGTTTCCAGCAGCGGGCAAAGAGCATTTCGCTCCGTATTGCACCAAGATTTCAAAGCCTTCTCCGCACCCGATTTGCGCGAGGAAGAGGAGCGCAGCATCAGAGCCCATTCTCCCCCAAATTCACGCATTTTGGAGCCTCATCAGCCATCTTTCACCGAACCCAATGCAACGTCGGCATTGTTCGTGGGCTTTTCTTCATCCGAATGCATTTTGACGGCCGGACCGGGCGAAGGGGAGTGCGGGGTAACAGTGCCTCATTGCAGCAGAATGGGAAATGGGTTGTGCGGGGTTGGAGCGGCCCCGTGGGCAGCAGAGCCACACAAGGTGCTCGTTGTGCCTTTTATTTGGCGGTGCCCGCGGTGCTCGTCGGTTTGTTGCTCGGAGATCCCGGCTTCTGCGCCCGATCTTCACCCCACGAAGGGGAATTTCTGCACTGAGGGGCGAAAATCTGCAAACCCGCCGTTTCTGTGCTGCAAAACCACCGAGATGTAAATGCAAAGCCCGAGATGGAGACCAGATTTTACCCGAGAAAGTGGAGGATGCTCTTAGCTAAGAGCCTGCAGAGACCCCAAGAGAGGGCATTCAGCCCCTAAACCTGAGCTAGACACCACATTTAAGAGATGTTCACCCATCAAATAACCCAAATTCTGCCCCTTGCGTGGTGACCAAGCCCCCAAATCATCCCCAACAGCT
The DNA here is from genome assembly GCF_905368555.1 of Meleagris gallopavo. Lineage (NCBI taxonomy): Eukaryota > Metazoa > Chordata > Aves > Galliformes > Phasianidae > Meleagris > Meleagris gallopavo. Next base: position 2,632,747 of record NC_139434.1, on the reverse strand, counting down.
CTTCATTTTGGAGTGGGGATAAAGTTCTGCCACTGAAAGGAGATTTGCTCCTCTCCTGCTTCTCCACATTCAATTAGGGATCGAAGGCCACCTCCTTGTGCCAGTCCTGAGCAGGATTTTCTGCTCGTGCTGCACTGGTTGGTCCCTTTTCCCTGGAACTCTGAGTCTCAAAGCAGCCCCCAAAAAAGCGAACTCAGCCCATCCAGATGCATTTATCGGTGTGCTCTGCTCGATAAATGCATTTCCCCTCTCCCCAGCTGTCCACTCTCTACCTGGATGAAATCCCAGCTGACACTGGGAAACGAAAAGTGTCACCTCTGGGGTGATCCCCTAAGGAGGGGATACACTCACACTCCTTCTTAGATTCAGACCACGAATCGGAGCGATGTTCCTGTCCCAGCAACCAGGCCATGGTGGCAACTTCCACTCCCATCCTAGGCACAGCCTGAAGTCAAACCTTTGATATGTTAGCAGTCAGCAACGTGTATCTGTGTGCCCGTCCATCCACCTGCATATGCATTCATCCCTCCATCCATCCATGCTTTCATTCATTCTTTCATCCAAGCATCTGCATAGGTATCCCTCCCTCCCTCCCTCCCTCCCTCCCTCCCTCCCTCCATCCCTCATCCATCCATTCCTCATCCATCCCTCCATCCATCCATCCCTCCCTCCCTCCCTCCATCCCTCCCTCCCTCCATCCATCCCTCCATCCATCCATCCATCCATCCATCCCTCCATCCTTCCTTCCCTCCCTCCCTCCCTCCCTCCACCCCTCCATCCCTCCATCCATCCATCCATCCATCCATCCATCCATCCATCCATCCATCCCTCCATCCATCCCTCCATTCTTCCCTCTCTCCCTCCCTCCCTCCCTCCCTCCCTCCCTCCCTCCCTCCCTCCCTCCTTCCGTCCATCCCTCCCTCCCTCCGTCCATCCCTCCCTCCCTCCGTCCATCCCTCCGTCCATCCCTCCATCCATCCCTCCATCCCTCCTTCCCTCCTTCCCTCCCTCCATCCACCCTTTCAGCCTCCCAAAGCCCCCCCCCCCCCTCGCCCCCCTCACATCACATCCACATGTGAACACACGACCCACCACACACACACACACACGCACACACGTGTGCACCGACACGCGTGCTCCGTACAGACGCACGATGGGAACGGCGGATCCCATAAGGATCCAATGGAAAACACACCAAAAACGATGAAATGTCTTTTTTTTTTTTTTTTTTAACTTTTGAACAGCAAAACCTTGGAGCTTCCCTGGGCTGTTGGGACCCCGCATCCCAAACCCTCTCATCCCGGGGGGGCCCATCCAGTTCGCAGCCCCTCCCCACAATGGGGAGTTGGCAGAGGTTGGGGCAGAGCGGATCCTCCTGGCTCTAATGAAGTGCGATAAGCGTGTTAATTGAGCATTAGCAGGCGCTAATGCGATAGGGGACTGCGGGGGAGCTGCGCTTCGCTCTGGGATATCTGGCAGAGATTTTGCACTTTAATTAACGGGAAAGACGCTCCGGGCGATGCATTTAAACGCTGAAACTCTCAGATGCCCAAAGAAATAAAAACCAGCGGCGGTGGGGGAATAATTACACCGCGCGGGCGCTGCGCTGTGCAACAACTCGGGCCCCAATTGAAGTGAAATGAAATGATATGGAATAAGAAAATATAAAATCAAGAAAAATAAAATAATGCTGATTCCCATCCGGGTTTGAACCCGGCAAAAATTCGCCACAGTTCGACGAGAGGGGAGGAATTCGGGGAGGGGCCGCCCAGTGCCGTCCGCACTCCATTTTCTTCACTTCTCCGTTTTCTCTTCTTCGTCTGCCCGCTTTTTTCTTTAATTTAATTTATTTTAATTTAATTTATTATTTTTTTCCCCCTCGGAGGCCCCATTTCGCTGTTTTCTTCCCGTTCTCTCTCTGTACCTTTGGGTTCCCTCAGATCCGCCCCCGATTTCTCTGCCACCTCCTCACTCTCCAAATCAACACAGCTTTTCCACCCCAATTTTCCAGCCCATTTGCTGTTTTAGACACTTTCCCCCCTCTCCAAATAGTTTCCCTTTCCTTTTTTCCCCCTTTCTTTCCTTCCCCCCCCTTTTCTTTCATGTTCCCCTTTTCTTTCCTTTTCATTTTTTCCCCTTTTCATTTCCCATTTCCCCCTTATTTGTTCTTTTTTTTCTTTTTTCTCCCTTTTTCCTTTCTTTTTTCCTTTTCCCCCTCTTTTTTCCTTTTTTTCTCCCCTTTCCTTTCCCCCCTTTTCCCTCTTTTCTCCCCCTTTTCCCCCTCTTCTTAATTCATTCCCCCTCCTTTTCCTTCCCATCTCTACAACGTGCGACATCGCAGCGAATCGGAAAGAACCAAAAATGAACCAAACCCCAAACCCTTCATTTAACGCTGCTCCGAACTGAATCGATCTCCCTCCGCTGCGCGCAGCTCCGCGTTTCGAGCTGAGGATATCCGTAATTACGGATGGATCTCCAGGAGATAAAACTTAAGCAGCGAACAATCCGTGAAATGCCCCATTATCTGCTCTTTTCTCCCCAAAAGCTGTGTTTGGTTCGGAGAGAGGAGACCCTGCGGAGTTTCGGATGGGAAAGGGGAAAGCATCGAAAATAAAACCGTCTTAAAACGCTGTTTTAAAATAGAGATGGACCACGAAACCCCGAGCGGCTCCTCGAGGCTCAAGGTGCAGTTTTACCTCCAGGAGAGAAAATCCCCCCAGATATTCATAAGTAAACACCATTATATGCGGGGTTGGATTTTTTTCGGGGGGTACCTTCATCTACGTCCGTCCTTCGGGAATTTGGATACGAGTTCCAAGGGGAGAGATCTGTGAGCGCGCATCGCGCTCAGTCCGCATTTCTGAGCACCGCAGGAGCGCATTTCGGGTTGGAAACGCAAATACCAACCACCGATCCTTCTCAGCCACTCTTTCTGTGGGTGTTCGTTTATTAAAGAAGGAAAATCTCCGGGCTTTGGGTTCATTATTGTTATTATTGTTGTTGTTGTGATTGTTATTATCATTATTAGTTCCCATAGAAGTGCCTGGGTTTTGTCTCGCCTTCTTCCAAACCCCATCGAGTTCTTTTCCGCCAGGTTCGGGGATTCCCGAGGAAGAAAACGATGATAAGGACAATGACAGCAATAGTAATAATAACGGTAATAAAGCAGCCCTGCGTGGTATTCTCGGTGCCAGTGGGAATGGGATGAGATTTCCGTGTGATTTGTGCGAGTCCCAACGCCGTCATCCCCGGCAGAACCTGCTCCAAACTTCTTCCTTCCTTCCTTCCTTCCTTCCTTCCTTCCTTCCTTCCTTCCTTCCTTCCTTCCTTCCTTCCTTCCTTCCTTCCTTCCTTCCTTCCTTCCTTCCTTCCTTCCTTCCTTCCTTCCTTCCTTCCTTCCTTCCTTCCTTCCTTCCTTCCTTCCTTCCTCCCTCCCTCCCTCCCTCCCTCCCTCCCTCCTTCCCTCCTTCTTCTTTCTTTCTCATTCTCTCTTTCCTTCTTTCCTTCCTTCTTTCCTTCCTTCATTTCCTTCTTTCCTTCCTTCTTCATTTCATTCTTTCCTTCTTCCTTTCCTTCTTTCTTTCTTTCCTTCTTTTTCCCCTCCTATTTTTTTTAAATTCATTTCTTCCCGTTCTTTTTTTTTCTTTTCTTTTTCTTTCTTTTTCCTTTTTTCCCCCCCTTTTCTTCTTTTTCTCCTTCCTTTTCTTTCCTTCTCTTCCTTCCCTCCTCCTTTTCTTTTCCTATTCAAAAATTCCACTTCCACAAACGGGCAGCGCTGGGCACAAACCCCACACAGCCGTTATTTTTTTTTTAACAAAACAAAAATAATAAAAACATAGAATATTTTTTTTTCCCCCAGAAGAAAATAACACAAACAGCAATCTCCCCCTTTTTTGGGAGCATTGTCCATCCATCATTCCATCCATCATTCCATCCATCCCAGCGTTCTCCATGTGCAAATGTGGATCTTGGACCCTCCTGATGCTCTCCATCCTCTCCAATGTGCTCATGGTGGTGGAAGGCAACGTGGTGGCCCTACAACAGCACCCAGTGTTTAATCTCTGCTATACTTTCACAGTACATTTTCCAGATCATGTACTATATCCCTCAGGATTGCATTTGCTTTCCAGCACAGTTTGCTGTTTCCATTTACACCATCCAGCAGCCCTTGAGGATTTTCAAGTATTTTTATGAGAGGCCTTTTCCTCTCATTCTAGTTATGTATTTTGCTTTTTCTCTAGCTAGAGGGGGTGGTTCAATAAATAATGGTAACGAGGCTCGTGTAATTGCTTTTGGATGTGCCTGCAGATGAAATCTTGGATAAATTATTTCTCGGTGGGAAGATTTCACTTGACTTTCGGTCGTTGCACTTTCTCCCTTTCTTCTTGCCCAACTGCCAAAAAAACTGATTTCCTAAACAACATTTCCAGCTCAGGGACCGCTGAGCTGTTTTGTTTGGCTTTGTTTTGGGGAAAGGAACAGCTTTGCTTCTCACCATCCGATGGGGTTGTTGTCTCCTTCCCTTCTTGTGAGCAGAGATGGATTCTGCTCTACACCCCGCCCTCTCACAATGGCCCTCCATGAAAAATGGCCACCCTTGCAAAGAGCTGGGGCTCATTCTTCACCTCCTGAATTTGTCAACAAATCCAACACAATGAAACAAATCAACAGGAAGAGAAATCACTCCCATGGAATCGTCCTCTAGGTGGGAAAATGATACTTGTGTTGGGTTTAAACCAAGCCCAGATGGGGGTTTTGCTGGAGAATCAATGGCTGGAGATGGTGTGTGTTGTTAACATTGTGGCCAAGAGGACTGGTTTGGGTGAAAATAATTAAAAAAAAAAAAAAAAGGGGGAAAAGAAAAAGAATGAGGGGAAATGGAGAGATGGGTGGGAGAACCCTGAGAGCCATCGGAGGAGCTGGGCTGGGTGCGGATGCAGAGGGTAGTGAAATTGGCTGTGGTTATGTGAACTGATTAACAAACTAAATAAATCGCCCACAACTAAATTTGCTTCCAGTTGGCAGAGCTGAGGGAACCTTCCCTCTCCGTCATGTCTTGCATGGATAATTTTCTTTTTTTTTTTTCCAACGGATTTTCCCATGACTCACTGCCTCTGGAAATACTCTCAGACCTTTCTCCACACCCCCTAAATTTGAGCCTTTTTCCCCTTCTCTGGGACATTTTCGTATCATTTATTTCCATCACTAGAACAACATTTTCCGAGTCTGTGGAGAGGAAAATGGCAGCAAATGGCTGAGTGACTTCCAGGCCAGGGATGTCATTCCCAAAGGACTGAGAGTCATTAGGGAATGCTACAGAAGTTCCCATCCATCCCCAGAGCCTCCGTGGTGCTCAGGCCAAGCAGGGATGAAATAATTGGCTCTTAAAGATGTGAATGAAATCTTCAATCCCTCTGTATTTCAGGGCATGAAATTTGGGCAGAGTCCTTTAAAAACTGGCCCCTTTGGAAAGAAGTGGGAAATGGGAGAAGGAGGATGGGGCAAAACTCCCTCCCTGCATTGCCCCGGGCTTTTCTTCCTGAAGAAGAGGAGAAAGAAGCAGAGATTTCTTCAAAGGCCTCATCATATCACACTTCCATTTACTATTTCTATTTTCTCTCAATTTTTACTTTTAATATTGACTCTTTTCAATCCCACGGGAGGGTTTGATTTCCCTTCCTGTGGCTGATGCATTGAGCTGCTTGGTCTAACAGGATCCAGGAGGAATCCCATCCCAACACAGCAGTGCAGTCAGCCCTTCCATCCACGCTTCCCACTCTTGTCTTTCCCATCCCATCCACTTTGCCTGCTGAGCTTCGTTAGCTGTTCAAGACCTGTCCCAATAAGTCCCAACTCGTCTTAGGGGCTCTGATTTACCCGATCCTGTGGTGAGCAGTGAGGAGAGAGTTTGCAGAAATAAAAGCTAAATTCCCTCCGTAATCCAGCAATTTAAAGTGGTTTATTCTTCAATGCACACGTGGATCCTTCTGGTTGATGCTAGAGCCAAAAGGAGGATTTCTGCTGGGTTGACTAAGCCAAGAGTCAACCCCTGGGCACACAGACAGGAAAATGCAGGCTTGGCCAAAACTGGGTGAGGGGAGATCTCGCAGGAGTGTCTCAGCTCTGAGAGCAGAAAGCACCAGGAGTCAAGGAGCCTTCCTTGGCCAAATGTGCTGCTGGTGTCAGGCAGACTGGCTCCTGTTTGGGTCTGGGCCAACCTACATCCAGGTGGTTGTGGCCCTCAGTTCATGTTTAGCAACAACACTTTCCAAAACAAATGCTGGAGAAGGAACTTATGGGTGTTTGCTCCCAGGGCATTCAATTTCTCACATTAAAGGAAGTATTTCCTTTCCTTTTTCCTTCCCCTCTCTCTCTTCTCTTCTCTTCTCTTCTCTTCTCTTCTCTTCTCTTCTCTTCTCTTCTCTTCTCTTCTCTTCTCTTCTCTTCTCTTCTCTTCTCTTCTCTTCTCTTCTTCTCTTCTCTTCTCTTCTCTTCTCTTCTCTTCTCTTCTCTCTTCTCTTCTCTTCTTCTCTTCCCTTCCCTTCCCTTCCCTTCCCTTCCCTTCCCTTCCCTTCCCTTCCCTTCCCTTCCCTTCCCTTCCCTTCCCTTCCCTTCCCTTCCCTTCCCTTCCCTTCCCTTCCCTTCCCTTCCCTTCCCTTCCCTTCCCTTCCCTTCCCTTCCCTTCCCTTCCCCTTCCTTTCCCTCTTCCTTTCCCCCTTCCCTTCCCCTTGCCCTTCCCTTCCCTTCCCAACTCAACTTCCTTTGGAGATCTGTGCAGGGAGGCGAAAACAAGAGAGCAAGAGGCCACAGAATCACAATATTATCAAACGGTTGGGTTGGAAGGGACCTCACAGATCATACAGTCCCAACCCCCTGCCATGGGCTGGGTGCCAGAGACTACAACAGGCAGCAGATCGGGTACCCAGGGTCCCACCCATGGCCATGAGAACCCCCAGGGTTGGGTCACCCGCAATTCCTCTGGGCAAATGTGGGGAAATCCAGCAGCAGCTTTGGGCTCCAGCTGTGTGGGCATTCAAAGAGCATCACGTTCAGCATCTACCAGAGCTGGGTGTGCTGGTGGTGGGGATGTGCATCCAAAGGGCCATCAACTCTGCTGCCCCAGGAGGCACCAGGTGCCGAGCAGAACCCGCCTTGAAACAGTCATATCCTGGGAATCAGGATCTTACCCTGGGAGCTTTGGGAAGCAAAGCGTCGCACGGCGCTTCCTCCCAGCAGAACACGGCTGGCGTCACCGCGCCGGATTAGGGTGAGTAGTGTCGGATGAGGGGACAGCAAAGGAAATGCACCCCTTCATTTGCTGGGACTGGTCACACAGCAACCAGTTCTGCAGCACCACAGGCATCCGATGGCACCGACCCAGCAAAGGGTGCCCAGGATCTGGGGCACACAAACCTTCGGCTCCATGATTTGTGAGAAGGCAGAAGAGATCCGTGCTGCCCCACCTTTGGTTCAAGGCAACGACTTGGGGTGTAAATGGGGTTTAACAAACCCTCCTGTAACCATCAGCTCCTCATTGGCTCCATGTCTGCATGGTGCCATGCACAGCAACATGGGTTGCTACCTCTCCTATGGGATTGCTCGGGGTTTCTTTCCAAGTGGGATTTCTGGGGATTGAACACGTTTGGGGAGCAAAGCCAGCTCAATCTGCCCCTGTCATCACGCTGGGATGAAAGTTGGACAGGGGAGTTTTCTGTTTGTGTGTGGATGACACCACCCTGGGACTCCATGAGTAAGCCCTGGGGATGAGCCATACAGCTCACACCGCGTTTCTTCACGCCAAAAAAAGTGCACTGAGCTGCAGACAATGCAGAGATAAAGATCCTTCCAAAGCGCACTGCTGTCCATTGTATTTCATAAACCCACAATAGGAACTATCTGCCAACCCCCGTGTGCTTGTATCTCTCTTTAAAAATGTCTTCTGCTGTAACATCTGCAAAACCCATTCCCTTCCTCTCTCCCTGGATCTGCCTCTTCTCACATCTGGGACTGAGCTGTATTTGTGGGGGAGAAGGTAAAGCAGTGTGTATCTATGGAGGTTTTTGTTCTTGTTCTGCCCCACAGCTTACAGATCCCCAAAGTTGCAACGATGCATATTGTCAGGAGAGGGCAAAGCCAGCTGAGCCCATCAACACCATTATTTTAGGACATTCCCATCCCAAAACATCCTTCCTCAAGGGAAAAGATTGGATGCTGTTATCCCCATCAAGACCAAAAGGCAGAAAGCCAAGGAGAAGACCGGAGAGCTGCCACAGCTTCTGGAGAGCTTTGAGTTTCCAGCTCATCCATCTCTGGAGAGGGCTGGGTGTCCTGAGCCATCCCACCACAGTTTATCTGCTGCCCGTTCACTGCTGGCTCTGCCACTGGTTTGCTGGTGACCTCAGCCATGTAATTTCTGCCCTCAGTGCCCCAGTTTCCCATTCTATAAAATGGAGATAATGGCAGTGATTTCCCTGGCAAAACATTCCAGCCACTCCGGCTGAAGCACTTTCTGATAGAGGGTGTTTTTACCACTGTCTGAAGGGCAGATGTGGGGTTACTGGGAATCATGTGGCTCTCAAACATTTACTGAGCTTTTTTCAACCTTGTAAAATCCAACCAAGCCCATGAAGGAGGAAAGCACTTTCACCAGAGCCAAGGGAACATTATCCTGAAGCTGATGGGACGGATCCAAGTCACCCACTTGGCTCCTTGTGGTGGAGATTTGCCTGAGCTGGTCTTCCAGCACTGGAGATTCCACATTCTCTACGAGCAACAGATTTTAATGCCTTCTGTTTTTCCTTTTCTTTTCTTTTTCAGCAACCGGGGCTGTATTTCATCAGCCATCCCCAGAGATTCTGCATTTGAAAAATTTATAAGCTTGGAGGACCGTACTCAGAGATGAGCTAATGGAGGCCAGGGGTTCCTCTTCTGGGAAATGCTTTGGTGGTCTGATAAACGCAGCAAAATATACCTGTTTTTGCCACTTATGTCTATTCATCAAGCAGAAGGCATCGACTCGCCCTGTAGATTTTGGAGGTGCCCATCAAGCTGGGCACAGTGGAAGAGCAGCATGGATGTGGTTGGGTATCGTTAGGCATCCTGCAGGAACTGCATCTGAACTGGAAACAACTTTCCTCTGCATCTGTCACTCTTTCTTTTGGGAAGCAGCCTTGTGAGATGCTTGTGAGACACTTTGGCTCTTCTACTCCTGCTACCCCAATTCCCCATTCTACAAAATGAAACTTGCCAAGAGTCCCTTTCCCCGTCACCACCCAAATCATCTCCCATCCATGGAAGCAGAGGAGGTTCTCCTTGTCCTGGTACAGCAGCTGTTGCCGTTGTAAAGAAATGCACCAAGAAAAGAAATTTCGGGTCTGAAACCACCAATTATTGTTCAGCAAAACAACTCAATTGGCAGAAAGTCGGGAAGCAGCACGTTCACTTTCCCCCTGTCATTCCTCCGCTGAACTTATATTAAAATAAATTACCAGCCACCCTGTAAAACACTTTACTGTCAGCTTTTAAAAACGGCCTCTCCCTCCAGCTCCTAATGCCACGTTATCCGGCAAAAAGCGGTGTTCTGCAGACGGCAGCCATCAGCTGCAGTGATTTGTGTGGACATGGAGATGAATGATAACATGGGGCTGTGGGACGGATGCTGATTTATGAGCTGGGGTGGAGCTGGCAGCTCGTTCCTTGCAGCGAGCTCTGCACTGCTGCTCTGGTAGTGGTCCAACTGGGAGGGGGGTGCTGGGAAGGGGATGTGAGGGTGCTCACTTCATCCCCATAAGGTGCCCAGTGGGATCCTACACACTATGGCCAACTCGCTGCACCAAAGATCGATTGGTCTTGGGTGAATTTGGTGTTGGATGAATTTGGTTTGGGGTGAATCTGACGCTGGGTGAATTTGATTTTGGGTGAACGCTCCCCAAGATGTGGTACATGTGTTTTTTGGGTGCTACTTGAGCCAGCAGCAGGGAATGAGCCGTTCACGAGTCCTGGGATGGAGGAAATGCTTTTTCCAGTACATTCACAGCTTGTCTCTATGAACAGAGCCTTGCTAACGCTGAAGCAGACCCAGATAAATGGATTTTCCATTTGCCATGGTGCGCGCTCTGGGTGCGCTCTCCTCCGGTCTTTGGGCAGCATTAATGTCTCACTCCAGCAGGGAGGATCCAAAGGTTGTGCTGGTGTGGAGCTCACCCAGGGCTCCCCGGGACTGAAATGCTGCCCTGTGCCTTCACCCGGTTACATCAACACTGCAGGAATGTAATTACCTTGGAGACCTTTCGCTCAGTGCTGATATTAATGCGGCCAACAGGTCTCGGAGACATCAAGGGGGGATTTATTTGTGGGCTCTCATGGACACACACAGAGCACAGTGCAAATTTGCAGAACTCATAGATGGATTCGGTGCAGGTTTTGTAGGCAGGCTGGTGCCAAACAGGGGAGAAACCCCACATGTAGCAACGATGGCTCAGAACTACATCAGTTGGAAACAACACTTCAACCCAACTGGAGCAGGCAGAGGGACGTGCCCAGATAACCCCCCCTGCTCCTAACAGAGCTCTGCAGCAAAAGGGAAAACAGCCCCACAAGTTTATATCCCCTGGGAGAAAGCATGTTGCAAAACTCCTCTTCCATGGAGCAGAGATGGTGCAGCCGCCATCCCAGCGCCGTCCGCTTGCACAACCCCCAAGCAATACCATGACGTGGCAGAAGGATTTTCCTTATAAAAATTTTTCTGCCCTGCTCTGCAGGATTGCAGCGGGATGGAAAATTCAGCCGGGCATGTGCAACGCTGGGTCGTGCTGGATGCAAATTACTTTGATTACAGGTTGGGTAATTATAGCTGCAGCGTTGGCAGTTGGAGGGCTGTGGAGGGGGTGGGGGGGTGCCCTGTTTTTATTTTACGTATATGTTTTTGTGAATTCATCTTAAAACTTTCAACAGAGGGGAGGTGTGCGTGAGTGGGGGAACTCCACTGGGCTGCTCTGCTCGGAGCATAAATCACTTTTAGGGAACCATAAATCCATCTCTTCCCGAAGCCCTCCAGCCCGTGAACGCAATGAGGCAGCAGCAGAGCTCATGCCTCAGCGGTGCATGCGGCTGTGGCAAGAAAAACACTCTCCAAACTGCTCAGAGCATAAAGAAGGCTCAACAGTGTCAAAGCCCTTCATTCAGAGTGGGTTGACATGAGAGGATGGTGGAAGGGGCCGCAGTACCTGCGGGTATTTGGATAAGGTGGGAGTGGGGAGGGCTGGAAATCTGCCTGGGTGTGGGGGGGAGAATGAGGGCTGAGTGTGGCTTTGTGTCATAGGGAAGAAATGGATCCCAATGGGATGTGGGCTTCGTGTCCCAACGGGACAAAGGTTTTATTCCCCATGGGATGTGGGCTTCGTGTCCCAATGGGACGGAGGCTTTATTCCCCGTGGGATGCAGGTTTTATTCCCAATGGGATATGAGCGCACCGCTGTGTGCATCCCTGTGCTCTCTGTACCCAGCACTGAGGCACTGAGCTGCACTTTGCGGGTGGGTGACGCTGATTTCCCTCTGATGAGCATTTTGAGGAGAGTAAGAAGCGCTCAGCATCCCGCCGAGCCCTCCACGCTCAGCATGGGTAATACATGCATTAATGTGCCAGCGAGACGCGGCATTATTCTTATTAAAAGTAATTTACGCAGCCCCATCACTTGACATTTATGTTTCGAAGCGGGGATAAATCTGGCACGGCGCAGGCAGGGGGGTTCTGCATGGATGGGTGTCCCGAACGGGATGGTCCTGCCCTGAGAGCTCTGCTTTGAGATGAAGGGGAACCCAGGGGAGAATTTATGGGGGAAAAAAATAGAAAGACGGTGAAGAAATTAGGGATGAGGACCGAGGAAGCATGCAGCTCCTTCTCCTTGTTTTGCCTCAGCTGTTAATTTGACAGTGAGTGACGATGGCTGTAAATCCGCTGCCTGTGGATGCAGCCGGGCCCGGCGCCACCAGGTGAGGCGCAGCCCCGTGGGGTTTGGCTGGGGGTGACCCCAGGAGGTGACACATCCCCACGTCCCCGGGTCCATGAGCTCATCGCTCGGGGGATCTCTGACTTCAGCCAACGATCCGTCGGAAGAAGTGAGAGGGAACAATAGCGGTGGGGAGGGGAGAAATGAGAAAGGAGCAAAAGCTCTGGGATGCCAGATGGATTTTGTGATGTTATCATGTCACCCACCCGCTGCTCACCTCGTGCCTCAGTTTCCCCATCCATAACCAGCTCACTGCACTGTGCTGTCCCCCTGCCCTCGTATGAATTCATGCATCGTGCCTCAATTTCCCCATCTCCCTTCAGGGGTCCTGCAGTGAGATATGGTGTGTGAAGGGGTGTCGGTATGGGTTATTCTTGGATGAATGGGAAGAAGAAACCGAAGAGCCCCAGAAGGGTACCTGTGCACCCAAATGTGCCCCATTGCACCCCGTTTCTCACTGCCAGCACCCAGTCCTGGAGCAATTCTCATTAATGCTACAGGCTGACCTACTTGTTGCAGAGCTTCGCTTGGTGCTAAGCAGAAAATAAAGGCTTGTAGCTCAATCTGCCCTGCGTTCCATGTGCAGCATCCCAAAGCATCTCTCCTTTGCCAGGGAATGCTGCAGCAGTTCCTCTGGCGCACTGAGGGATGAGGAGCCCACACACCACAAAACGATGCGCAAAGGGTCTCCTTCAGCCTCCTCCTCTCCTTTGGGTGACTGAATTTCGCTTTCCATCCACCCAATTTTGGGCAGACAAGAAATGTTTTCCCAAACTTTCTTCCTTTTCACAGTGGATTTTTCACTCCCCAAGACACAGTGGTGTGAACCCCTGGCACATCCCTGGTTTCCCATCCTCTCTTCCTTAGGAGAAGCACAGCAAAGCGCGGTAGAAATGGCGGAGTGGATCCCTTGGCTCTGCAGAAATGCCCTTAATGCCTTAATATCCCCCTTTTTTTAGGGTACAATTATGGATCGGCTGCATCTCACCACTGTAAATCAGCATCAAAGGCCGCCCCGCGTCAATGGGAGAACGCATGTACTTACAAGACTCCGGCTGTTTGATGCTAATAAAACAAAGATTAAATGAGAAGTCGTCATCGCAGCTCCCAAGCAGCGTGGGCAGCCTGAGGAGGGGGGGTGCCGAGACGGAGACCCCAGGGACGCCCCCACTCCAGGATCCCTCCCATGGGGTTCCTACCCCCTGCAGCCCCCTGCCCCACGCCCACACCCCACGTTGGATTTCGGGTGCATTAATCACTCTCCATAAACTGACAGTCCGGCTCCTGCAGCCGCAGCCATTATCCAAGCGTTTTAATGACACCTTGGACCCAAAGGTATCAATTAGGCATGTCGGGAGAAGCAGTGCCCTGAGCTGATTCAGCCTGACACGACCACGAGGCAGGGCCCTGTGCAATCCCCAAAATACGACTGAGCCTTTGGGGCTGGGGTGGCTCTGAACTGCCCTGGGGGGACAGAGGAGGGCTTTGTGTCTTTTATTTAGGTCTTCATGCTGCTCACTCTTCCGCTTGTGCAACAGCTTCTGCAGAGTGCTCGGATGTGCAGTGTGGTGTTGGATAGTTTAGGATGCTGTGCAGGAGTGGTAGGGAAATCAGGGCTGGGTCTGGGTTGGATTGGGGGGAATTTGAGCTGGGTGGGATCACAGGTCTCCAGATCAAGTTCCTGCTCAAAGCAGGGTCTGCTATGGGGACAAGTTGCTCAGGGTTTGGTCCATTCTGGTCTTGAGAGCTTCCAAAGATGGAGAATGCAATAAAATATACATTACTGGAGGGAAATGGGATGGGATGGATTGAGAGGGATGGATTGAAATGGGTTGGGATGGGATGGGATGGGATGGGATGGGATGGGATGGGATGGGATGGGATGGGATGCTGAGGAGTTTTTCAGCCAGTCATTGGCATAAAAGGGACAATACAGTGCTGGGATAGACAAGTCCATGGAGCAGAAACCCTGAAAGTAACCCCAGATAAGAGATTGTGCTGCCATTGCCCTGGCATTGCTTCTCCTGATGGATTTCCCGAATTTCCCTTAGGGTCCTGTTGGAACTCTCTGGCTCCAGCATCCCATGAAGATGCAGTGCCACCAGACGTGATGTGGGAGCATCAAAACTTAGAATGCTGTACATATGAAGGATGGATGGGAACAAGCATCTGCCCATGCAGCTGCGGTGTGGGTCACACACTTCAACCCAGAACAGAGGAGCTGAGGATCTCAAGATGACTCCTATAGCCTCAGCTCCTTGTGTAGGACACAAAGTCTCACTTCCCAGTTGGATCCATCTCTCCCTTTGGGTCCACCAAAACTCATGACCTCAAGGAGACCTCACCCTTCCACTTTCTCCCATCAAAGCCTGAAATTCTGCAGGCTCCCTCTGACCCCAGGCGGTCAAGAGGAGGATTTCCACTCAGGGAGACCAAAACAAGGCAGAAAAACACCACTGTGAGCAGAGGCCGAAGGCTTGGGCGGCAGCTCGGCCCGCGGTCATCTCCTATGGCCATGACTCAACGCGGTCATGGGCTCAGGTTCTCACATTCCTCCTTGCATTCCGGCACCCTTCCCCAAGGGAAAAGCCTTGGAGAAGAACGGGGAGTCCAAGCCAGCTGTGGGCAGCCAAGGAGCTCTTTGTGGTGACACAAGGCTTGTCTTCATCAGCCAGCCTGCCAAAAATGTGTCTCTGAAGATGCTGGCAATGACATCTTTTTGGGAGCTGGCTGCCTCCTACTTCTCCGGAGCTAGAAAGGCTCTAAAGCCAACGAGCTGTCAAAGCCTGAGGGCTATAAACATGTGGTTTTGCCACACAAGGTCTTTCTCCTTGCTTTTGCCGTTCTGGCGTTGGGTGTTTTGTTTTTCTTTTCTTATTTGAAGAGCCTCTGGGAGCGGGCAGATTTTGTGCACACAGCTATGGTTCCCTGCTGGTCCCGCAGGTTGGGCCAAGAACAACACAGGGCTGGGGAGAATCCACCACAAAGCCACAGGCGTGCAATGCAGGACACCTCGCTCCGCTCCGCCACAACCTCTGCCCTTCAATCATGAGCCCGTGGGGGAAGAGTGAGGGTTGTGTAGGTGGGACATCACCTGCATTCCCAAATGTATCCCTGATCTCATGCAATGTGCATCACCACATCATGCTGCACCCCGTGCAGTTGAGGTGGGGTCCTTCCCAAGAGGTGCCCAGCTAAAAGAGATGGGGGTGCCCCGGTTCTTTTAGGGAGGAGAAGAAGGAGGGGTTTTTGTTATCACACTCCAAGGCCCTTTGGTACTCTGAGCCACTTCGGATCACGCACTCCTCACACAGAGCTCGGCACTAAGCTTTGGTTATCATTAATGTAGATGGTCATTCTCAGCGTTTTCCTCGATTTGTCCCTCGGATTGTTCCTGAAAGAGGAGCTGAGAAGCAGTGGCACAGGTTGGATCAGTCTGTGATAAGGCTGAGGTAGCAAATGCTCCGTTATAATCAGAGGGGAGGAAGAGGCACCTGCAGAGGGTGAATCACCGCTGATCAGTACTCGAGATAGTGCAGGTGAATTGTCCTCGGCGTGCTCCCTGCTGCCATGCTGAAAGCCAGGTGGAACCATCCTGAACACGCAGCGTCCCAATGGGCCACGGGGTGACAGCCTGGTGGGATTTTGCATCAAGTGAAGGAGGGTTCCATCCACCCCTCTCATTTATGGACCCCCATAGGAATATGCTGCCCCGGTCCCATTGCAGAGAGCAGACTTTCCCTTTTTAAATCTTGCCTCGGCATCTGTATTTATTCATTTATTTAATGTGCCACAGAGCGTTGGTTTGATTCCAGGGCATTTTTCGAATAGCTTTCAGAGCCAGCTGGAGGTGGGGCAGGGAAGAGCTCTGTTCTGGAGCTAAGCTGGGATATATGGGCTTAATTCAGCACTCCAAGGGAATTAATTCAGCACTCCAAGGGAATTAGTTTGCCACTCTGAGGGAAGATCGCTGATGCAAATGGGAGGCGAAGGTGCTGAGCTGAGCGTTGCAATCCCATCCTCTCTGGGGCACATGGGAACGTGGCGGTGACTCAAAAAGCTGCGGTAGCTGCTGCTGGGAGAGAAGTTGTCTGAGCCCGTCGGTGCACGTGAGAGTGGGCAAGGGAGGGCAGGCAGGGTTAGAACAAGCGCGGCAGAGGGAGGGAGAGAGCTGTGGCTTCTTAAAGCAAGGAGGGGAGAAAATCCACGCTGGAAACAGCAGCTGTGGTGGGACAATAGGATGGGAGGAGGAATATGGTCGGGAGCATCCATCACCCACTGTCCTCCTCATCCTTGAAATACGTGGTAACTAAGGGCTGACTGGGAATGACCCACGCATGAATGAGCGGATGTCCAACTCATTGGCTTGGGGTCCCCAAGGGCAACTCATCCCAGTCCATCCCATCTCATGCTGTAGCATGCCATGCCATCCCCATCCCATCATGAAGGCTGAGTGGAGGCCTGGCTTGGGTGGAGGACGTGGAGGAACAACAGGCTCCTGCCAAATCTCTTCCTATCCCCTCGGGTAAGCCTTTATCTTCTCAATCAAGAGCACAAAAGCATTTTCTTTCAATGGACAGCTCCTCAGTGAGTCCTGATCTGTCCATCTCGGACAGCCCGGGTTGACCCTCACCAGGTGTCCATTTATCTCCAAGGGGACACTGGCCAAGTTCACACCTCATGGCCAGGGAAGGGCATCCTACGGACCATGCCATGCAGAAACCATCCCCTGCTCTACCTGCCCTCTCCTTTAATCCCTTTGCAGATGGAGGCAGGTTTGGGAGGTGGCCCAGAGATGTAGAAGATGGTGAAGGCACCAACCGTGCCCAGCCTTGCTCACCATCCCTGCGTGGAGACGTGCACCCAACGAGGTCATGGGTTGAGAAAAACCGCCTCAGCATCGGCTGGCGGAGGCGAGGGGATGGGTTTGTTCCAGGCAAGGAGACAACCAGGCCAAAGAGTCATGAGTTCTTGGCTACGGAGGGGCCCATTCCTTGCAGAGAAAATTACTGGCAAGTGGCTGAAGCATTGAGTGCTGCTCCCCGGCCCTTCCCTTGCTGAGAGCGATGTGAAGGCAATTATTAGAGCTTCTGCAAGGGAAAGGGGGAGGGAGAGGTGGAGAAAAAAAAGGATATTAAAAAAAAAAAAAAAAAAAAAAAGGGAACAACCTGGAGAGCTGAAAGCTGCTGCCTGGATGTGGGTTTTCAACAAGAGTGCTTGGCACATCTGTTTGCCTAACCCAATGCATCACACAGGCTCCGAAAGCTATAATCAGGCAATTTCAGGGTGTGGAGCTGGGCACTAAATAAGTACTGAGATAAGTGCGTGCATTGTTCACACGCCAAGAGTCAAAAAGACATGCAGACAGTGAGCCCTGTGCCGGCCCAAGGGATGGGGCAAACCCCAAAATCCCAAACCCAACAGAGCCTGGGGGGTGGTGGGGGCACTTTAGGCCTGGATCTGAGCATCCCATAGCGAAGTGCCTGCGGGGAGAGGATGAGGACTGGGGAAAAACCCACAGGTTGAGGAGCAAAGAGCCTGGCTTTGCATCCCCACGCCAAAAAAACCCTCGGTGTAAGTGTCAGTGGCGTCATCGTGGAAAGGTGGTGCTTGTCACAAATAAATCACCCCTTGCCTTTTAGCTGTGATGATAATTATATGGTGTCTTAAGTATCTGTACAAACTGTCAGGGGAAATATATGGTGAGTAAAGAAACTTGGAGCTTGCTAGCAGGGAAATGTTAAGGTGTCTCAGCTTAGCTGCTACAAAGGAACCTTGTCTGGATTTATTTGGGGGTGGGAATGATGAAAGGTTGGATTCGTGTCCTTTCTTGTCCGTCAGGAGACATTTAAAGCGGTTGTATAACCCTAATGGTTTTTTTTTTTTTTTCTCTTCTTCTTCTCTTTTCTCTTCTCAAAAGGAAAATGAGTGAATTGGAGGTTGGGGAACACACACGGACCCAGGGAGGGAGGGCAGAGGGGTCCCCTCTGGGTATAGCTGTATCCTGAGAACGTCTGGATTCTGAGAACATCTGGATGATGGGCACAGCTGGATCCCTGGGCGACAGACACATCTGGATGATGGGCGCAGGATCCCGTGCACAGCTGGATCCCATGCACACCTGGATCCCATGCACAGCTGGATGCAGGGCGCTGCTTCATGCTGGGCACAGCTGGATCCCATGCACAGCTGGACCCTGGGCACAGCCAGGTGCTGCTACTCCCAAACAAAAGCCCCGGGGCCATCAGGGCTGCTGGTGCAGCCCCAAAAGCCCCCCCCAGGGAGCTGCAGAGAGAGCAGCTGTGCGGGGCTGGCACCCAATGGAGCAGATGTCACGGGGGGGGTGGGAAATCCCCAGATGTTGGGTCCCACACCGCACCCCATCCATCACCTCTGCTCACCCTGCAGCAGATACGGCGCCATGGGAACGGAGCACGCTTTGCTTTGCCTTCACACAACCCCCAGTTTTGGTTTCAGCATCCCCAAGCAGAAATCTAATTTAACTAAAAAAGGCCCCGTTTTGCCAAAAATGCTCTGCTTTGCCAAGAACACACTCCGTTCTGCCCCCCCAAAACCGTAACCTCACTCTCTGCAATTTCTCCCCCTCTCAGATCTCCCAGTTTTGATGAATCCACACACGAGCTGGGCTCGGTCACAGCTCTTTCAGTTATAGGTGCGGTCGCTTACACAAACGATAATTACCCCAACAGAACCCCCACGGGGGATACGGCCCTGCACATAACGCTCCTCCAGCAAACCGCAGCCAGCTCTGTGGTCACCTTTGCTTGTCCCCACTGGGGAAACTGAGGCACGGGGCCTCAGTTGTGTTCAGGGCCAGCGCTGTCCCTCCTCCTCCTCCTCCTCCTCCTCCTCCTCCTCCTCCCTCCCTCCCATTGCATGATGCCCTGAGCGCAGCTCCGGAGTGCAGGGATGCTGCGTGCTCACACATGCTGCAGTGGGGTAATCCCCGCCTGCATTGGCTCCTGTGCTGCAGATGGATCCCAAATCTTTTTTCTTTTTTGTGGGGGAGGAGGGCAGTGCCCTCGAGGGGGAGGTGAGGACCTGCTGGGGTGATTTCTTGCGTTGCTCCCCAATGCGATGGGTTTGTGGGGTGCTGTGGTGTCTTGTTGTCTTCGTCCCCATCCTCAGCACTACAGGATCGACCCAGTTTGCAACTGGGATGAGGCAGAGCATCCCCTGGGGATGGGGGGCTGCGCCCTGATCTGAGGGCTGCTCCCTGTTTGGGTCCCCCTGTCCGCACAGAGCATCCCCAGCCCCACAGCATCATCCCCCAAATCCACATCCCACCCTGCTCCCCTATGGGGCAGTCCTCACTTACGGGGCTGCACCCTCAGCCAATCCCACTCTGCCAGTTGTGCTCCTGACCAATCCCGTGCTGCCACCTGCCTTTGCTCCCAGCCAATCCCACGCATCCACCCACATTCCCAGCCAATCCCATGCATCCAGCCGGGCTCCCAGCCAATCCCATGCTGTCCCATTACGGGTTTTATAAACCCAGGAGGGGCCACACAAACCCCTCTGGTCTATTTTTGGGGGGAAAAATGGTGTTTTTCACTAAAAGAGGGCATGCCAAGCACCCCATAACTTCCCCCATGCAGGCGGTGGGGCTGCCTGTATCCCACAGACCCTCTCCCCTCCATCCCTGCCTAATTAGTCCCCAATCCACAAAGCTCGTTAGGCCCTCATTAGGCCGTTAGGACTCTCATTAACCCCTGCCCAGTGTCCTTGCCCTGCTAACACATCCCACAAAGCCATAATTATGACAAAGCCAAGCTCCAGCTAACGAGCTCCAGGTAACGAGCTCCTCAGGCACCAGTGGCATCCCATCTCTTGTTTTTATTTTATTTTATTTTATCTTATCTTATTTTATAATCCCCTCTTTCCCCTCCCCGCTTCCTCTGCTCGTTTATTTATGGGCCTTTTATTGCGATGGATATTTGCACGGAAGCTGTTTCCTGCTGTTCCCGCATCCTCGGGTCGGGATGCGGCGGTTTCCATGGCAACGCAGCGCGATGCTGCAGAGGACCGAGCTGCCGTCAGGTGGGAGCAGGGAAGGAACAAAGAGGGGTCGAAGAGGGGGGAAGGACCCCCAGTTCTGTGCAGCTGTAACAATCCTGAGCAGAGAAGAAGAGAGCAGGAGGTGCTGGTGGGGCTGATGTGGTCCGAAAGGGATCAGCTCCGCTCAGTGGGTGCACAGTGGGGTGATGGAGAGGGGAGGTAGAGGGCAAACCCTGAACGTAGCCCATTTTAGGGATCTTTTTGATGGGGATTCCAGCACTGAGCTCAGGTTGGGTGCTGCTATGCTGCTGTCTCGGTTTCACCCTCCACATTCCCCAGTAGCACTGCCGTAATGTTTGTGTGTCAGACACAAAGGCTCAAGGGCACACGTGGCAGTTTTCCACCGCATCCCATTGCGCCCCAATGGCTCCGTGCTTCCCCCAGAAAACCCATCCGAGGGCTCTGGGAGGTGCAGAACTATGGGCAGCTGCCTTGGACTGAACCCTCTGCCCTGTAAAACCACATTTTCCTCCAAATTCGCCCCATTTCCCTCCAGATTTTCCCCGTTTCCCTTCAGATTTTCCCCGTTTCCCTTCAGATTTTCCCCGTTTCCCTCCAGATTTGCCCCATTTCCCTTCAGATTTGTCCCATGTCCCTTTAGATTTGCCCCATTTCCTACCAAGGGCACCAGCAGGGACTGTGCCTTCCCTCCCTGCCAGCACATGGGGAATCTGGAGGCAATTAATCCCGATAACACGTCCCCAAGAGTGGAGCAAGAAGGAGACAGCGCTGGCCAATAAAACCCAGATCCCAGTGGCTCCAGAGCATAGCCATGATTTTCGCATCTCCCCTTCCAACACAAAACAAGGAGCAGGATGTGTTGCAACGGGGAGTACCCCAAAGGTGATCATTTTCCCCCGTGTTTCATGCCCTGGGGGAGGGCAGACAGCACATCTGCCAGCAGTGGGGAAAAACAAACCACGTCCATGCATTGGCCTTCGCCACTGCACCCCATGGCTGCGGTTCTGCCCCACACCGCTGCCTCTCCGCTCATATCTGGGCCATATTTTGTACCAAACTCCATCCCCCCCCTCAGCCCCTCGGTACCTCTGTGCCTCCTTTCGTTGTGTTTTCATTTTTATTCCTCCACCAGTCTATAAAATGGCAGTAATAGGTGCTGCAAATCACGGGCGGCCGACGCTGAGCGCGTCGGTGCCGATGGGCTCTTTGTGACCCCGGTGCAGCAGCGCTGATTTTCTGTTTTATTCCTTTATTTATTTATTTTGTGCCAAAAAAAAAAAAAAAAAAGGTAATTTCAGTGCCGACTTCCTGCAACAAAGGAAGGGAGCGGATTGCAAGAAATCACACCGAATGATGAAATGGCTGCAGCCAGGGTGCAGTCGGTGGCACATTGCTGCTCTTTGGAACCGTTCCCTGCACCCACTTCACCATATGTTTGTCCTCCTTCATTTTTTCGGTTGCGCCGCTTTTGTTCCATTACGCATTTGGAACCGATGGGAGGAGAGGGGAGGGGGAGAGGGCTGGGAACACATCGGGGGCTTTTCCTTTTATTTTATTTTATTTTTTTGCAAACCCATCCCCAAAAATCACGGCATGGCGCGACGCGGGCGGCCGAACCCGGCTCAGGTTTCCATCCCAGCTCTGCAGTCCTGTGAGTGCAGCGCAGGCATCTTCCATTTTTGCTTCCCCGTGTGAGCCGCAGCGGAACAATCGGGTGCTGTGTTCAGGCTCCTCTCTATTCATACGGTAATTAGAAAGCTCGGAATGACAGCCCGCTTAATGACGGCTGTAATATGTACCTGCATCTCGCACAACAGCTGGCGCGCTGGAGAAAATGCGGCCATGTTTCTTTGAGATGGGCTAATAGGAAAATCTTGAGCTAACAAGGAAATAAATCTCCCCAAGGCTAAACTTCGCAGAAAATGGTTTTGTGTGCAGAGAGAGGAATTTTAAATGAGTTGGCCAAATCCATCCTGGCTGCGGCGGGGCTGAGTGGCGCTTTACGGGGGGATAAATCGGGGCTGGGGGTCTTGAGCAACGGGGTTTGCTGTAAAAAGGGTTCTGAGATGGGGGAGGCAGTGAGCCCCCCGTGTATGGCATGGGGTGAGGAGTCTGGAGGGGCTGACGTGTTGTGTTGGCTCTGGGATCCAGGGGAGAAAAATGGGATGAGGGTTGAAAAGAGCCATTCCCACCACCCCGTGGAGCTGTGCAGGTCGGTAGGATGGGCAGCACCGCAGCTCTGTCGCTGTGATCATCATCTCCACGGGGTGGATCCCTCTCCCTCGGACACCAATCTCAGTCCATAGGCGATGTGATGTCCTGAGGGCATTTTCCCAAGGAACAGCCACCCCCCCTCCCTCCCTCACGGTCTCCCTTCCCCTCCGGGTCCCTCTGGCATCTTCATTTTATTCTTTCGGCATTCTATGGCGTGACAACAATAGGTGCTGCAAATCCAAAGTCTGGGTGCCCCGTGGATCCACCAGCCTTGGTTTCTCCTTGGAGAAGAAAAGAAGAAGTAGAGGAGTTCCAGCGATGACCACAAAGCCCTTCTTACCCCCCTTTTTGCCCCCAGGACCAGGGCTGGTCGCACCGCGCACACACAGCGTGGCTCAGCACACGGGGCGCAGTGTGGTGGGGATGGTGGGGATGGGTTGGGGTTGGAATGGATGATCTCAGAGGTCTTTTCCGACCTGAATGACTCCGTGGGGCTCTGAGCAGCCGTGGTCGTGGTCGGCTGATGATTGGACTGGATGACATTACTGCTCTTCTCCAACATGAGTGCAAACGGTGGGGATGAGTCGGCGGTTGGACTGGATGACCTTCGTCCTCTTTTCCCACCTTAACGACTCCACGACTTTATGATTCCACCCCAACGCAGTGCACCCACCCAATACAGAAAGCCTCGCATCACTCCCATCACCCAGACCTTTGGGGATCAGAACTGGAACCTCCAAATTCCCCTCCTGCACCGCACGGTGCTCAGCCCAGGGCTGGGAGCAGGATGAGACGAATTCCAGCCGGTCCCACGCGCTGCCTCTGGTCGATGATTTGCAGCACAGCGCAGCTCCGCTCGCTGCGTGCCTCCAAACGGCTCCGTCTGACCCGGCTCAAGTTCTCCCCAGCACTAATTGATTTCTGCTTCCTGCCGGTTCCCTTCCAGCCCCCCGCCAGCCCCCAGCCCTCGGGAACCCGCAGACAAAGCCTCCGGGCTCTCAGTTTCCTGCACTCAACCTCCAACCATCTGATCAAGTGTCTTAAAAAAATCTGTGAATTCCTTTATTTCTTTTTTTTCCCCCCCTTTTTCTTTTTTTTTTCTTTTTTCCCCTTCCCCTTTCTCAGGCATCCCGGGGGCAGTTCCCAGAGCCCTCTCCCCATCGCTCGCAGCCATCTGCTCCGACCCGCGGTGAGAAGAGTTCCCCCTTCCTCCCCATCTCCCATTAAGGACCGTGTTAATCCGCCTCGCTCGGGTCGCACATGGCTGTTTGGAGGGACGTGGGAAATGGCTCCGCGAAGGAGGAGGCCTCAAAACCAACTTTGGGAGAAATTTCAACCTTTTCCCATCGCAGCCCCCGGCCGTTATCAGCCCATAAATGCAAATCCTGCAAACAACCGCTCGGTGCTCTCCTTCCGTCCCTCCTCGGGCTGTGATTTCAAATGAGGGATGGGGAATTTGTCGGAGTGGTTTCATCCCCAGTAACCCATCTCCAAATCCTGCCCGTGGCACAGGGCCTCTCCCCAGCCCGGATTCTCTGCTGGCTCGTAGGGTTGTGCTCCGGCTGCGGATTTCCTTTGGTAGGGAAAGAGGTGTCCATGGAGATGGGGCAGCAAATCGGCGTTTCTCCCCCAAAATAAACATCCAAAAAGCACCAACAGAACCAGGGGACAAAGCCAACCCCCGGCAAGCCTCTCACTGCACTCCACCCTGGCATCTCCCATCACTGAGCTCAGAACCACCACAGCCCCAGCAGCTCCCAGTCTCGCGGTGCCTTTTGCCCTTGGCAGAAGAGCTCTTCCAGAGCCCCACTCCGTACCCTGGGGCAGCAGCTGGGCTTTGGGTGGACGCAGCCACGTTGCAGATGCCCAACATCGCTTGCCGCCATCCCAAGGCCACGTTTTGTCCCCCAACCCAACCGCTTTCCCACCCAGCAGAAGCCACCATTTAACACCACCCACACTCCTCTTTGTCCACTGAGTTCCCCAGCAGTGATTTCAGCCCTGAGGGCTCACATCCCCTCCCTGCTCTCCACACGTGGTGAATCACATCCCACTTTTTCCATCTGGGCTGAGATTTACGGCCCGGCAGCTCAGCTCAGATCTCGGGTTGATTCCGACGGTCGATGCCGGAATGTGATATTTTCCTAAACGTCCCCGTAGTGCCATGAAATCCAGTTATAAAGAAAACAAGGACATGTTTTAACAATAAAACCAATGTGCATGATCTAATTAAACGGCGTAATAAAATTAGGAAATAAATGCGCAAAGCATGAAAATCTGTTCCTCGAAAAGTGAATCAAATCGGCTCCTAAAATGAACCTTTATTCCTGGTGAAAACAGCCCGGATCCTCCGCCCGGCTCCGGGTTTTGGGGCCGTTTGGTCGCTTAGGGCCGTTTTTTCTCCCATCTCCGCTCTGAAGCCGGAGGGGAAAAATGGGAAGCGATGTTTGCGAACGGCTGCGTTTACCTGCTGGAAAACCCATCCCCGTGCGGGGTTCAGAAATACGGCACCGAGGGGATGAGGAGCGAGGAGCGGACAGCCGGGGGGGCCCGGAGCTGCGGGAGGATCGGAGCCGAGGCTGCGGACCCTCCGCTCCCCCCACCCCGCCCCATAACAGCGGAGCCCCGCGGGCGGCGCCGACAAACGGCCGCTTCTGCTCTCGCTCCCCCCGTCTTTTAGTTTTTCTCTCTTCTTTTTAATTCCTTCTTTAATTTTTTTTGTTCTCTTTCTACTTTTTCTCTTTTTCCCCTCTATTTTTCTCCTTTTTCACAGTTCGTCTTTTTATTTTTTTCTCAATATTTTCTTTTTTTTTTTCCTCCTATTTTATGCTCAACTGTTTTTTTCCTCATCTCATTTTTTTTACTTCTTCCCTTTCGTCTTTTTTTTCTCTTTTCTCTTTTTTCTCTTTTTATTTTTTCTCTTTCGAATTTTTTTCTTTTTTTCTTTCTATTTTTTTCTCTTTATTGTTTCTCTTATTTTTCTCTTCTTTTTTTCCTCTTTATTTATTTATATTCTTATTTTTTTCTCCTTTTTCTGGTCTACTTCTCTTTTTATTTTTTATTTCCATTTTTCTCCTTCTTCCTCTTTTCATTTCTTCTTTCTTTTTTTTTCTCACTTATTTTTCTCTTTTTATTTTATCCACTTCTTATTTTTTCTCTTCCTCCCCTTTTTATTTTTTCTCTTTTTTAATTATTTCTCTTTTTTACTTTTTCCCCTCTTTCTCCCCTTTTCTTTTTCCCCCTTTCCCGCCTTTTCTTTTTCCCTCTCCCCCCCCTTTTCATTTCCCCCCTTTCCCCCCTTTTTAATTTTTCTCTTTTTCCTCTTTTTTCCATTCCTATTTTGTCCCCTAATTATTTTCCCCTTTTTAATTGTTCTCTTCTCGCTTCCACTTTTTCCCCTTTTTATTCTCATTTTCCTCCACTTTCCCCTTTCCCCTCCCTCTTTTATTCCAACTGTCATTTATTTACCCCCCCCCCTTATTATTATTATTATCATTATTTCAATCTTTTATATCTTTATTTACTCCCATTACTCTGCGCATCTCCCCGCACGGATCCTGCAGCCTGCAAACCCCGCTCTGCGCTGCGCTCCGACATCCCGCTGACGGCACGCGGTCTCACACCCATCCATCCCGACACCGTCGGGCTGCTGACCCCCCCAGCACCGCCCACCCTTCCCCCGCTCTCCCTGCACCGCCGGCGGAAGATTCCCTTTCTCTCCGCCGTTGGCAGCGCCGTCAGCCCTCATCGGGCCCATCCATCAGCGGCTCGGCGCGCTCAGCCTCGCAGTGTCTGTGTCATCTCCCGTCCCCCCGTGGTGTTAAATAATTAAAGCGTAGCACGTTGTAAAAGAGAGAAGGAAAAAAAAAAAAAAATAGCTCTCTGTCTTCCAGCTGCAGAATAAAACCGTTTGGCACCGAGGTTGAGATCGGATCCCTCCTGGCAGGCGGCGGTGCCGGCGTTTCTGAGCCAAAGCGATGCGAGGGGAGGTGGGAGGTGGGATTTCGGCCGCCCCCGAGGCCGGGTTGGGGGATTATTCCCCCTCATTTGCAGGCGTTGTTTGGAGGGGGGCTGCAAAAACCCGACTGGAAAACCCAACATCAGACGACAGAGCGCTGCATGGGAACGTGCAGCATTTGGGGTTGTTCCATCCATCAGATTTTGGATCAGCTTTGGATGCGGGGTCAGATTTACCCCACTGGGGATTTCCGAGCACCTCTGTCCCATGGGAAACACTCAAACACCTCCAAACCCCATCCAAAATGGAGCAAAGGGACAAAAACGAGTAAAGCCCCCCCCAAAAGTGATGAGGTTGGGGGTTTTCCTGGCAGTTTTCCCCACTAAAAAACTTTCTGATTAATCCTCAGCTCCCATTTTTCACGCTTAAGGGCACGGCGCACATTATCATTCACCACCTTCGTTTACATGTAGCAAACATAGGTCAATTTATTTCTAAATCCCCTTTTTTATGGCTCTATTGAACTATTTGCCACATTATTTATACGTTAATGCGATGAATCCCTCTGGATATCACGCTGTCTAATAAATAACGCGACAAATCATTAAGCAGGGTGATAAAATCAAGCCATTTAAAAATACATCAACCTGTGTTGCTTTCGTGTAAAATAAGCTCCGGGGGCCCATCAGGGAGAGGAGGAAGGAGAGACACACGCTCACACACACATGTGCACATGCACCAAAAAAAAAAAAAAAAAAAAAAAAAAGGCAGAACGCCTCCTTTTACCCAATATCCTGGAAAATGAAGGGCTGGTTGGTGGTTGTGGTGGGGTCTTTTTTTGCAATGATGGAGGGGGGAAGGCTGGGAGGAGAAGGGGAGTTGGGGGATGATGTGGGAAGGAGGAGTAGCATCGCGTTCATCTTTTGCTGGAGGAGCTGTGATGGGGGTTGGGTTGTGGGTGGGATGGTTGTTGTGTCACTTATGGCACTCAGAATGCACCCAGGGATGAAGGAGGGGTTGGGGACAGCGGGGGCACTGCTGGAGGAGCAGCAGCAACCTTCCTTCTCTTTGTCCTGACTTTGCCACCCACCTCTGGATGGCACCACACAGCAGCTCATGAGTTCAAAGGCTTCGTCTTCCCCATCAAACACCCACCTGGGATCCACATCGACTCCAGTTGGATCCCAAATCAGCTCCATTGGGATCCCAAATAGATTCTCATGGGTCCTATATCAGCTTGGCTGGGACTCCAGATTACCTCTGTCTGAATCCCGAATCACCTTCATTTGAGTCCTGAATCTGCTCCATTGGGATCCCACATCTACTCCATTGGCATCCTTGATCTGCTCCATTGGGATCTCAGATCTGCTCCACTGGGATCCCAGATCTGCTCCATTGGGATCCCACATCTGCTCCATTGGGATCCCAGATCTGCTCCGTTGTTATCCCAGATCTGCTCATTTGGGGTCCCAGCTCAGCCCCCTCTGCACCCCAAGCCATCTCACCCAAAGCCAAAAGAGAAAACCCGCAGAACTCGCCCGCTCACCGCTCCGGAGCCATCGCTTGCCTCTGGCACTTACAAATGATGTAATCCACTTTATTTGTGTGACAACAAAACGGTTATTATAGTAATAAGTATAATTAGCACAAGACAATTACCATAATAATACATTTCCCTTGTTCCAGAGGTACTTTTAAAAAACAGGTTTATTTAAGATTTTGAAGAAAGGAATAAAAATTGCTTAGCGAGGCACAGCAGTAAAGCATCTCGTTGTGCTGATGCATGGTGAACCAAAAGCAGCCCCAGCCCGAGGCGAGCGCGTCCTCGGAGGTCGTTGGGTTCCTCATTGCACAGACTGCAGGAAACCTCATTCTGTCCCAAAGATCTCCTGCAAATGGGGAACGTGTGGGGAGTGGTGGAATCTCCCCGTGGGCGCCCCAAGGAGTTGCAAAAGGGTCTGCTCGGGGGCTGCCATAGCAAGATATTCCCCCCCTCATGTTTCTTTGGGGTTTGTTGGAAGAGGCAATGGGGGATGGGGCCACCAGCTGCGGGGATTACATCAGCTAAAACTCAGCTTTTTTGGGTTAAATCACACCCTTCGCGTCCCCCCTGGGAGCAGGGGAGCGTGGGGCTGGCGGTGCTCCGGGGCTGGGAGGTGAGCATCACGCAGTGGGGTCAGGGTCTGGAGGCAGCATTTAAACCCACAGAGGTTAAAAATAGTCCTGAGGGGTGGGGGGCCCCAGGAGATGAGATGTCACCACGTCCCCAACCGCGATGGGACGCGTTCAACTCCGGCATCGCCTTCGTTGGACCGCGTGTCCCCACTGAGTGGAATGGGCGGTGGGGAATTTGTCAGAGTGGTTTCATCCCCAGTAACCCATCCCCAGATCCTGCCCTGCGCAATGGCCCGTAGCACTGTGCCTCTCCTCAGCAGGGATTCTCTGCTGGCTCGTAGGGTTGTGCTCCGGTAGGGAGGGAAGGTGGTGCCCATGGAGATGGGGCAGCTCCGTGTTCTGGGGCAGCAGTTGGGATTTGGGTGGAGGCAGCCGTGTTGGAGATGCCCAACACTTATTACCACCATCCCAGGGCCCGAACCGTATTTTGTCCCTCTTCCACCTTAACCCAACCTGTTTTCCAGCCAGCAGAAGCCACCATTTGACAGAACCCACGCTTCTCTTTGCTGAATCCCCCAAACTTCCCATGTTTGTGCATTTATCCCTTCCATTTGTCCCAGGGATGGGACCTACCGAATACCTTTTGCTCCTCTCCCTTCCATACCCTCCGACACGGGGACATTTTCTCCTCCCGTTTCCTCCTCTCACCCACCGCCCTCCAAACCCACCACAATCCTGCCCTCGGTATTTTTAAAAGATGCTTTGAAAATGTGCTTTAGGACCACTGTTCCCACAGCCTTATTATTTTCAGATGCAGAGAGAGCCGTCGGCAGCCGGCAGCCGGAGTTAATACGATGCAAATGCGATGAATCCACTGCAGCTGAACTCCCGACGTCCCCGCGCGGCTGCGCCCTTCATTTCTCAACAATGGGTCTTTGGAAAGACACCAACACATCTCCTGTGAAGGATTTGCTCCTCTCAAGTCTGGTTCAGCCGAAAGTTTATTAGTGGAAAGGGGGTAATGAAAATAACGTGAGCTGGCATCGTAAACACGCACACTCAGCCGGCGGAGCTGAGAGCAGTTTGGAACAAGCCGTGTAAGCACCACGGTGTCGTATTCCTCCCATCCTCCCAGCCAGCCAAATGCCAATAATTAGCCATAAATAATACCTAGGCTCCTCGCAGCAGGTTGATCCACTATAAACATGAGCCGAGCTGGGGAAATAACCCCGCGATGGAAAACAGCCTGGTAGCCAAGAGAGAAGGTTTGCACAGATGGAGCTGCTGCCAGATTTGGAGTCGTGGATCTGAGCAGCTCTTTGGCTCGTCCTGCAGCTTCTTGGCCACCGGTGCCGCAGTGGGGGGTCGGGATGCTCCGAGGCAGCGGTCCTATCCCCAAATCCCATCAGGATTGAGGTGTGGTTGGCTGCGCCTGTGATGCTCAGCATCCCTTTGCTCAGGAGCAAAGCTTGCAGCATCCGAGGAGGGGTCGCCTACTGCTGGATCCAATTCCAGCTCAGGATGAGTCTCAGGAGATATTGAGGAGCTCGCTGGATCTACAGCCCCCAGAATGGTCCATTGATGGGGAAGGGAGAGGAGAGCCCCCCAGCGTGGAGATGTGGCTCCTGGGGGGCCACGGTCAGTGGGTGTGGTGGGGGTGGGCTGGCGTTGTACTCAGTGGTCTGGGAGGATCTTCCCAACCTCAGTGGCTCTTTTGATGTGTGATTCTGTGAGGCTTTCCTCCCAGCTCCGTGCTGAGCCCCCAGTGATGATGGCGATGGTGGTGACGATGACAGTGGCAGTGATGACAGCGATGGTGATGCCCAGCAGCTGACTCTTGACCAGGGATGGCCGGGAGGTGCTAGAGGTGCCACAAGGGGATGGAAGTGCATCTGGTCCCCATCCTGTCCCCTCATCTCCCACTTCATCACAGGGGCTCGGTCGCGCTCCCCTCCCCTCTGCAGGAGCCGCCAAAGCCTTGGCTAAATGGAGGACCATTAAGTCAGGCAAATTCCCACCCCGGCCCTCCCAGCTGCGATTTATAAAGCTGCTGCTTTCATTAGAGCCGAGCAGGAGAGCGAGGAGGGCTCGCACACGCTGGGGGAGGCGAAGCGGAGCGGAGTGTCTGGTTTGAAGACAGCGCCGTGTCCGTAACGCTGTGCAGATGTTTCACCAAAGCAATTTAGTCATCAGCTGCTTTCATTTTCCTAATGGTTTTTTTTTCCCTCCTCCCCTCCCATATGCTTGAAACAATTTTTTCCATTTCCTTTTCATGCTGCAGCCCCCCCCCTTCCCTCCAAACTCTCTCCGCTCCCAGGCACACCCCCAATATACCCCAAAATGGGTCTGTATGGGTAGGACAGAGAGAGGACCCCAAATCCACAGCACATGGCAATGCCCCAGGACCGTGAGCCCCTCTCCCCCAGGTCCCTCGTGGTCATTTCTCTCCACCCCAATCCTCTTAGTATGGGTGGGAGCTCCGGACTGGTCAGATGGGAGAGGAATTTGGGAAGCAGCTTTGGTGTGTAGAAGAAAAAACCAAGGTCTGCCCTGCATGGGATGCATTCATTCAAAAGAAATGCACAGCAGAAAGACCCTGTGAAGGGGAGCGAGGGATTGATGGCCTCACAGCTTGCACCAAACCCTATAGCTGGGGGTGATGTGGGGCTGGATATGGGAGCAGGAGGGTGGCGGGGGGCAGGGAGATGCAGATCCTAAGCAACGCCACCACCTGTAGGGGTGGGAAGGGGCCAGGACTGCCCTCATCCAAGGAAATCACTGCGTCTCAGCCTGCCAAGAGGGCGAAGAAAAGTCGGCTTCAGTCCCAGCATAATTCCTCTTTGTCACTCTCTGTGAGGAGCCGCATTCCAGCAGCATCAGCCCGGGCCAACTTTCCAAAAATATCACTTTCACCGCCAGTTATGGTTTGCAGCTTCCTCTCCTGGGGGTAGAACCGCTCCCCACCCCCGTGGCTGTGATAGCACCGCTCCCCATCAGCCCAGCAGCGTTCAGCCCCGCATCGCCCCTCCATTTGGATCTGCCAAATTTCATGGAATCCAGAGGTTGTCGAGAGGACCCTCAACCCTTTATAGATACCAGAGAGTCCACACCGCCTCCCATTCATTCTCCAAAGTCCTTCACCACGATCCCAGGGAACCACTCCTGCCCTTCAGGTCCAATTTTCCCCCCAAGTTGCGTTTCAGTCGCATTTCAGAGAGGATCCCGTTGCCCAATCTCCTCCACATTAACCCCAAACCGTGTCTCTCTTACATAAACCGCATACCTCAAGGATGACACCGCTGCCAATTAGGGATCATGTGTTTGCAATTAAGTGCGTTGGTATCGTTGCGAAATAAAATAAAACTCAAATATCAAGTGGAGCCCATTATATCGGCTAATTGGCTGGCGGCATGGAGAGGGTGTTAAAATGGGTCTTTTAACTGTGTGTTAATCTCCCCGAAGACAAACTGTTTGTTTTCACGTTTTTACGACCCTCCCTCCCACACACATTGTATATTTTGACCCAGATGATGGACAGAGTTATGGGAGAGAACTGTAAAAAGTAATTACAAATTATGAAAAACATATATAGCCCTTTCAGCCCGGTGGATGCGGCGGTGCGGACGGTGTCGTGCAAAGATTTAATGCTCCTGGGCTTTATTATCTCCATCCAACCATCCATCCTTATAACTCGAGCGCGGCGCAGCGTGCAGACGGAACGGCCCCGCGCAGCTCCGGCGTCCATCGGCTGCTCCTCCAAGGTCAGGGAGCTCGGGGCCGACCCAAATCTCATCCATCCCACTGATGCTAATGAAGGGAGGGAATGTGGGTGCCCTGGCTGAGCGCATCCCACTCCAGGGATGGATTTGGGGTCCCCACCGGGAGCGCACGGCGATGGCATCCAGTTGAGTTGGGTGCCTTGGGAGCCCACGCTGTATTGACACCGAAAGCGTGGTGCAACTCTGGTGGTGCAACACCTCATGCATGGCACAGTGCGTGTGCAATGGCCTCAAGCCCCAGCACGTTGCAGTCCCACCATGCCAAGAGCTACGTGAGCCTTCGGTGGCAGTGGGGTTGCACGCACGTCTCAGCCCCTGAGCTGCATTTCTTGGAACAACAACCAAAAATAAGCAGGCAGATGGGGAAACCCATCGGTGGGGCGGCCCGAGGAAGGAGGTGCTCAGCACTGTCAGGATGAAGCCACTGTACCCCTCCTTTGAGCTCGGAGAGCCGACGAGGCCGGATGCTGGCAAGGAGCTGATGGCAAAATGAGAACCATCAGCTTGGAGAGGCTCCAGATCCTCGACACGGCGACTGCTCGCACGTCGCTGTGCCAGATGAGCGTTGGCCAGGAGATGAGGGCCAGCCCCCCCGGGGCACCGCTCCCCGTGGCCGTGGCTGGGAGTGGGGGAGGCTGGCAAAAGATCTCCATGCGTGGGATTTCGCAGCTCGCTTCCAAAAAGGTGTGGGTCCTCCAGGAGATGGGCAGGGCGCTGACTCCCTGCCTGCTGCAGTGTGCAGGTGGGTTGGAAACCATCCCCAAATGGTGGCCAACGCAACGTCAGCGGTGAGCTCTGCTCTGTACCTGGGACACAAGGATGGTGTCCAAGCCCAAGGTCAAAGAGTCATAGAATTGTAGGATTGTAGAAGTCTAGAATCACAGCATCACAGCATCGGGTGACTCTACAGTTGTCATCTCCATGCTTGAGCTCTTCCAGCCTTGGCCATCTCCAACAACCCGACGTCAGCTGAGATTCCTCTCAGATCCCATCCAACGCTGCTGCTCCCTGCATTCAGCTGACACCAGTCCTGCTGTGCCCCCCCAGAGAGCCCCCCCAGAGCCCCACACCTCTCCCAGTTGGCACCAGAGCCATCCTTCACACCCATCCGAGGTCCTTTGGCCCAAACTTGGAACTGCTCTGGGAAATCTAAACTGACCTTCTCCCCTCTAGGCTGCACACAATTAATTCGCCATGAGATTTTAATATTCATTTACAGCACCCGGGCCCTGGGTCTGGGTATTTTCACACTGATTCCGACCTGCTCTCTATTGATTTGGCTGAAGTTGGTGGCTGATCGCTTTACATTAAGCAGCCATGAGGTGCTGTTAAATCAACCATGTGGCCAAGCAGTGCTGGCATAGCAGCTTAACAGTGAAATATTCCCATAAAGCTCCGGTCATCTGGAAACCAGTACACAAAATTTCTGGGGCTGGGAGGGAATGCAGGAGGTGTTCTTTAACTTGAGATAAAGGCAACGTTTGGAGGCAGAGGTTTTTGACAGGAGGGGTTCAGGACATCTTTGGGATTTGCAGGAGTGACGTTCAGGTCAATTTGGGTTGGATGTAGTGTCGGCATCCCCAGGCAGAGAGGTCTCCTCCTCAGCCTTCATTTGGAGAGATGTCCCCAAGGGACAGCACCCAAGGGAATGGGGCCAGGGGGAAACTGAGGCATGAGAGCCCACATCTACCTGCATCATAGGCAACAGAAATCTGCAAAATGCCACCAAGTGTCTCCAGGAGGTGATCCAGATGGGTTACACCACCGCTCGTGAGCCCGCGTGAGCTGCTGCAGGGGCCCCAGCAGTACGACTCCCCTTTGGCAACATCCCTTTGCTTCTCTGTGGCTGGAAAACCTCACAAAATCATCTTCATTTTGTGAGTTTTATTGCACTATAAAAAGGTGTGGACCTTCCATTCCGGCCTGGCAAAGGAGGGAGAAAAAGATAAATAACACATCCTCATAAATCATGCTGAAATTAATGGAGAGAGCTGAAGATAAAGCAAATAAGGGCACGTGCTGGAGAGGCAGCATTGGGGCAGAGCTGCTGTGTCCTTCAGGTGATGGTGGTGGGATGCTGCTGTGGTGGGATGCTGTTGGTGTTGGGATCCTATTGGTGTTGGGATGTCACTGGTGGTGGGATTCCATTGGTGATGGGATGCCGTTGGTGTTGGGATGCCATTTTAATGGGATGACATTGGTGATGGGATGCTGTTGGTGATGGGATGCCATCCAGCACTGCTTGAGCTCTGACTGCTGCATGCCTCAGTTTCCCTTCTCCATCTCTGTCTGGGTTGGATGCTCCTAGGGCTCTTTTTGCTCCTCCAAAGCCTCTTCCTCTCCCCATTCCCACCCCAAAACTGAGCTCAGCACCCATCTCCACACACTCCCTGGCCAACAACAGACCCTGAACACGCTTTGGTTCCTCCAAAGCTCTGGATCTGACTCCGGGAGCAAAACCCCTCCGCTCTCCTGGCTGCTCTGCCCGCTGAGCTGCACTCCCACATGTGCTGAAAGATTTATCCCTGGGTAGTTGGCTGAGTTTCTAACGAGAGCCGAGACGGATGCTCCGCTCGCCAGTTAATAGGCTGGGTCTTGGATTAGTCACACTAACTGGCATCAGTGCACTGATTTTCTTTTTATTGCACATTATAACTCATGCCTGGGGAGGCGAGATAGAGAGAGAGGACTCCGGTGGCACCGGGAGATACGGCTGCAGTCACTCATTCAAGGCTCTTCCAGGAGGGGTCTGAGCCCCGGACTGGGGACCGTTGTGGGATGTGGGAGATGGGGAGAAGGGGGGGCAGAGTGAAGGGCTGGATTGGAGTCCACCATAGGACGTTATTTGGATTTTTTTGGGTGCCTTCGCCACGCGGGATGGGGGGGAGGAGAAGATTGATGGAGCCCACACCGCACACCTCCTACAGCTCCTCTCACTGAGCGCCGGGCGGAATTCGGCTCATTGAGGGGGGGTCTCTCCGTTTCCTCCCACCCCTGGAAACAGCGGGACCGTAGGGCTGGGAGGTGCCCAGGAGCGCAGCCCCCATCCCGACTCCGCTCTCTGGGTGCGGGGCGCGCACGGCTCTGCGGGGCCGCAGGAGCAGCAGCAGCAGCAGCGCGGAGCTCCGTGCTATCTCCCCATCTAGTGACCGCAGCACGCATAGCAAGGCGCTGCCGCTCGCTTGGGACGCTCCCAAATTCTTCATCCCAACGCGGGATGCGGGGAGAGAGCTCCAGGAAACCCCCCCCCCACCCCCAACACCCCCCTCTCCAATAAAAACCCGATGGCTGAACGCTTGGATGCGCCGACAGCGCGATGCCACCTGCGATGCCGAAGCCGTGCGGTGGGTGGCCACGTCCCCACCGATTTGGGGGCACTTTGGCACCCCCGGTGTCCCCAGCGTCGGTGGCCCCGAGCGGAGGGCAGCTCCAACAGCAGCGCCGTGGGGATTCCCCCTCCGCTTCTCCCACTCAGCAGCCGGCTCTGATTTATGGCCTGACTCTCACCCCGACCCAAATCCGAGGGGACTTCAGTTCCGTTTTTGTGTCCTGTTGTGCTGTGCACGCCTTTTTTTTTGGGGGGGGGGGGGGGGGGAGGAGGGGGGAGCGGGGGGGATTTATAAAGATAAAGTGAAAGCAGCGCTGCTCTGCTGTGATTTTGGGGGTTGTGTCCCATTGCCCTGCTGTGATTTTGGGGGTTGTGTCCCATTGCCCTGCTGTGATTTTGGGGGTTGTGTCCCATTGCCCTGTAGTGATTCTGGGGGTTGTGTCCCATTGTCCTGCAGTGATTCTGGGGGTTGTGTCCCATTGCCCTGCAGTGATTCTGGGGGTTGTGTCCCATTGCCCTGCAGTGATTCTGGGGGTTGTGTCCCATTGCCCTGCAGTGATTCTGGGGGTTGTGTCCCATTGCCCTGCAGTGATTCTGGGGGTTGTGTCCCATTGCCCTGTAGTGATTCTGGGGGTTGTGTCCCATTGTCCTGCAGTGATTCTGGGGGTTGTGTCCCATTGCCCTGCAGTGATTCTGGGGGTTGTGTCCCATTGTCCTGCAGTGATTCTGGGGGTTGTGTCCCATTGCCCTGCAGTGATTCTGGGGGTTGTGTCCCATTGCCCTGCAGTGATTCTGGGGGTTGTGTCCCATTGCCCTGCAGTGATTCTGGGGGTTGTCTCTCTCTGCTATGATGTGATTTCGGTCTCTCTGTCCCACCGCTCTGCTGTGATCTCAGGGGCTGCAGAGGGCGCAGCCGGGCTGGAGGCGATGGAGATGCAGCGATTCCAATTTGAGGCCCCTCCACCGCAATTTCTTCCCTTTAGGGGGGATGTGGGGATGGAGGCCGTGTTTTCCCTCTGACTCCATTCACCCAAACCCTCCTTGGCGACGCGTGGGCCCAACCCCCATCCCACAGCCCACCTCCATCCGGGCACCCCCAGCACCGATTTGGGATTTCGGTCTCCCCGCTCCCCTTCCGTCCCAAGGAGGCACCTCCATGAGCTGGGAGCGGCGGTGGAAGAGGCACAAAGCCGCATCCCAGCGGTGATTCACAGCGCCTTTTCTTTTTTCCAGACACTTCCATCCCTTCCCTCACCCCTTTCCAGAGGCGGAACGCGGCTGATAATTGTTTTCATGCAAATTAGAGCCAATTAAACCAACAGAGAGTTTTCCGAAAGGCGAGACGGACTTTCCACGGAGCGAAACCTGTTTGAATTTCATCACATCGTTAATGACCGATTAACGCGGAGGAGAGCGGTTGTGGCCACGCGGCTGCACCGTGGCTGAACATCGGCCCACGGCGGGTTGGTTTTCGTTGTTTCCCGTATTTATTTGGTTGTTTCTCTGTATTTATTGAGATTTCCAGAAGAAAAGAAAAGAAAAAAAAAAGCCTAAAACCCACAGCAAACCAAACCGAGCGGCCATAGGACTCTCCTGCCCTATAGATCCTGATGGGATCGACAGCAAAACGCGGGATCTGAGGGAGGGGAAAAGCGTTCAGAGAGCCGTTTGTTGGGGGGGGGGTGTAAAGGGGGTCTGATCTGCAGCCGCAGAGCCCCAAAGGGGAGCAGAGCTGCGCCGACGCATCTGCAAAGTATGCAGGGAGCGAGCTGCAACAGGCCGGGCTGCGGGCGGAGAGCCCGGCGCGCCCCGCTGATGGGGAGAGGGGCCGGTATTGCTCGGGGATGGGGGGGGAGAAAGAGAATTGTGCCCCCCCGCAGCCTTCTGCAAGGTTTTTCCCCATTCCATCCCCGCGTCCTTCTGGCAGACGGCGCTCGGCAGTGGTCGTGGTGGTGATGTGGGCTTGGAGTGGAGCGAAGCTGATGTGGTGGAGTTCTGATGGTGTCCCCCCCACTCCCCCCCACCAAAATAAAAGCTCTGTGACCCGGAGGTGATTTCCACACGAGATGGGGGCACTTCTGTCGTGTGACGGCACGTGGTGAGCCTGTGGCGGTGGTGGAAAGCAGAGCTGGAGAGTGGGGGGCGGGGGGAGGGGGGTGGGCCCTCTGGCCGTGCAAAACGTGGGGGTGGCAGCGCTGCCCCCCCGTGCAAAAGGAAAGTGAAGGTGGGGAGGGCTTCCAGCGCAGTGTGACCCCACAGACTCACCCCCCCCCCCTCCCCCCATCCCCACAAACCCGACCACGGTTCCCCCCTTTGGGTGCACAAAGCTGTGGCTGAGCTCTGAGCACGCAGGAGCCCCCGGGGGGGTGGGGGGGAGGGAGAGGAGGGGGGGGGATTGTGGCTGGGAAATGCATCCTGCAAAGGTGACCCCTCCTGCAAAGCCTCACATCCTCCCAGCTCCCCGAATCCCCGCTCCCTCCCCCGTTTTCCTTTGGAGCAGCGCATAAAATACAACCATACGACCGTTCTGACGTCCTTTTCATCCCTGGGGGGGGGGGGGGGGGTAGAAGAGGTGGGGAGGGGGGAGATTTCACCCCAAACCCGCAGATCGGCGCCTCTGCAGAGCGCTGCTGCAGCACCCGGCCCTTTGCAGAGCACTGCAGCACAGCTCCGTTTGCAGCCATTGCCACCCCCCGCTCACCCCCCCCCCAGCCCTCACGGGGGGGCTCTCCCGCTCCATTTGCTGTCATTGAGACCCCCGCCCTCCCCCCCTCCCCCCCCGGAGGGCTCCTCTTCTCGGGTCTCTCATAGGGCGTCGTGCTCCAGCACTGGCGGTGTTATTCACCCCCTTTTTTTGGGGGTGATTTAAAGGTTCCCCTCCCCCCCCCCCGAAAAAAAAAAAATAAAATAAAATAAAAATTGCCCCCCGATCGGTTTAATTGTGATGAGGACGTCCCAGAGCTCTCTGCAGGGCGCGAGGACGCGTACCCCCAAAAATAAGATTTGGGAAAGAGGGGTGAAGGGATGGGGGGCGAGGGGGGGGAGGGGGGGCGAAGTGCCGGGGGGGCTCCGCGCCGTCGCTGTGCGGTGCGATCTGCGGATCCGCAGCGGCATCGCTCCCCCTGTCGATACGCACCGCTGCGAAACGCCACTGCAGAGCCGCTCCGCACTGCGCTGCAGCCCCCCCCGACCCCCCCACTGCCCCCCCACCCCCCGCCCCAAACCGCCCCATTGCCCCCACAATCCCCGAATCAACTCCTCCCTCAACCCCCACCCCAAATCCCCACTATTGCCCCAACGACCCCCAACCCAATGCCCTCATATCCACCCCCCCCCCCAAACCTCCCCCCCACCCCCCGGGGTTTGTTTCTGGAGGATGTGGGGCTGTTTCCCCACCAATCTGGGGGGATTCAGCGCTGTTTCCCCACCGATATGAGGTTCCCCCATTTGGAGACTGAATCTCCATCAATTTGGGGTCTCCATTTGGGGGATTCAATGCCGTTTCCCCACCAACGTGGGGTGTCCCCATGTGGGGGATGCAGGGAAATTTCCCCACCGATTTGGGGTCTCCATTTGGGGGATTCAGTTCTGTATCTCCACCAATATGAGATCCCCCCATTTGGGAACAGTTTCCCCACCGCTTTGGGGTCTCCCATTGGAGCAGTTCTGGGACATTCCTCCCCTATTTGGGATTGCAGCATTTTGGGTTCGTTCATCAAACATTTCCCCGACTTTTTGGGGGCAGCAATGAGGGTTTTGGGGCCGCGGTGCCCTTTCCCCACTCCTCCCTTTGCCTTTATTCCCCATCCCCATTTATGGACCATCTCTGCGGTGCTCATTACCGTCGGTTCTGTTCTTCTGGGCGATTTTTAACTTTAGTTTTTATTATGATTATTATTTTCATTTTACGACTTTTTTTTTCTTCTTCTTTTTTTCCCCCTCCTTTCTCAAAAAAAAAAACAAAAAACCAAAAAAATCCACAACCAAAACAAAAAACAACCCCCCCCCCCAAAAAAAAAACAACCACCCCAAAATCGGGTCCCCCACCTCCCCTCTGCCCAAAGGGGTCTGATATAAAACGTGGCTCAGTGTGTTACAGCGGGACATAAAGATGATGGACCATCCCCCCCCCCCCCTATCACTGCCCAGCAAACACCTTTTGGGGGCAGATTGGGGGATTTTGGGGCTTTGGAGATGTGGAGCTGTTTGTTTTAAGCATTACCCCAAAACCCAAAAGGACCCCAAAGGTATCGGGGTGCGACGTCGTCCCTCCCGCAATAGGAATAGCGTTGGGATCAGACCTGTCAGTATTCCTGAATCTTTTCCACCTTGAGGCTGAAAATAGCCAAATTTGGGGCTTTTTAAACCCAAAATGACCCTTTTTTGCAATTCCAGCCCTAAAAAAAATGGGCGGAGAAAAAATTCCTCCTGGAAAGATTGGGGGGAAAAATGCTCTTTTGTCATTCAATCCCTGATCAGAGCTACAGAAATAGGGCAGCATAAAGATCACCTCTCACCAGTAACCACCAGTAACCACCAGTAACCACCAGTCAGGGAGAAGTGAGACCTCCCAGCACTGCTTAATTAGCCGGGATAATTGCAAGGCTGATTAGCGCTGGGGGAGGTTGGCATTCGCAGCCTTCCTCTGGGGTTCCGTCCCAGCATCTGCCTCAGAGCGCTGCAGGAGGATGTGGTGCAAAAATGGCATTTTGGGGAAAAAAATGGCATTTTGGGGGGAAAATGGAGGATTTCAGCCCAGGGGTAATAATGTCTGCGGAGGGAACTGGGGCAACACTTTTGCTGGTCTCCATCTGTGGCAGCTTTGGGGTATTTATGGGGATAAAAGTGTTCAGTGCACGGCTTGGGTGAAAAAATGGTGAATTTGGGGCCTCAGAAGGGAAAGTGATGTGTGTGACCCCTGGGTGTGGGGCACGGGGATGGGCCTGGAATTTCTGCTCCTCTGTGTTTGGTGGGGTTCCAACACAAATGGATCCCCATCCGATCCATGCAATGGATCCCATCCTGAGTGGAATTCATCCCCAGTGGATCCCATCCCAAATGGATCCCATCTCCATTGGATCCCATCCCTGATGGATCCTATACCCCAAATGGAACCCATCCCCAATGGAACCCAACCCCAATGGATCCCATCCCCATTGGATCCCATCCCTGATGGATCCTACCCCAAATGAAACCCACCCCAAATGAAACCCATCCCCAGTGGAACCCATCCCAAATGGAACCCATCCAGGATGGACACCACGCCAAATGGATCCCATCTCCATTGGATCCCATCCCTGATGGATCCTATACCCCAAATGGAACCCATCCCCAATGGATCCCATCCCCAATGGATCCCACACCTGATGGATCCTATACCCCAAATGGAACCCATCCCCAATGAAACCCATCCCCATTGGATCCCATCCCTGATGGATCCTACCCCAAATGAAACCCATCCCCAATGCATCCCATCCCCAATGGAACCCATCCCAAATGGATCCCATCCAGGATGGACACCATGCTAAATGGATCCCATTCCCATTGGATCCCATCCCTGATGGATCCTATACCCCAAATGGAACCCATCCCAAGTGGATCCCATCCCCAGTGAACCCCATCCCCATTGGATCCCATCCCTGATGGATCCTACCCCAAACGAACCCCATCCTAAATGGATCCCATCCCCAAGAGAACCCGTCCAACAGATCCTATCCCCAGTGGATCCCATGGGAGGGATGGAGGGCGGGGGTTGGGGGTGCCCCTCACCGTGGTGTCGGGGCTGCATCCCGCTGACATCCCAACGCCTTCCAACCACGCTGCCACCACCCCGCGCCCGGTGCTGTCCCCGCAGTGTCCCCAAATCCAGGAAGAGGGAAATCACAGCGGTGACAAAGCAGCACCGTGAGGACAAAGGACCGCAGCGCTGCGCTCAGACAAAGGCTGACGGCGGGCGGGGGGCTGCCAGGAGCCCATAAATCACTGCTGTGCTTGTGGGGCCGCTGCCAGCACTGGGATGTGGCAGCACGGTGTCACCCGACGGCGTCAACCCGGGGTCTGCGGTGTCACCTGTGTGCCATGACGGGGTTGGTTCCCATCGTGGCAGCGATGGGGGGGTAATGGGGTGAGCAGAGGTCTGGGCTGCAGGGCGTCCGTGACCTTCCTGATGGTGGAATTGGGGTGGGGGATGGGAGAGGGAGAAGAGGGTGGGGAAATGGGAGGGGGGCAATGGGACAGGCAGGATCAACCCCACCACCCCCTGACAAGCAGAATAGATGGATGGAGTGGAAAGGATGGGGAGAGAGAATGGATGGATGGGAAGGAGAAATGGATGGGAAGGAGAAATGGATGGGAAGGAGAAATGGATGGGAAGGAGAAATGGATGGGAAGGAGAAATGGATGGGAAGGATGGATGGATAATAGGGATAAATTGATAGGAGGGAGAAGAAGGATGGATGGATGGATGGATGGATGGATGGATGGATGGATGGATGGATGGACGGACGGATGGATGGGAAGGACAGATGGGAAGGAAAGATGGAGAAATGGACTAGAAGGACAGACAAGTGGGCTGAATGGATGGATGGATGGACAGAGAGCAAGGACAGATGGACAGAAAGAGAAAGAATAGGGGGATGGAAAGGATACGTAGATGGGGAGAAAAGATAGGAAGGAGAAACAGAAAGGACAGAGGTGAGGAGGGGTGGAAAGGGAAGAGACGTAGAATGCAGGGTGTGGGGAAGGACGGATGGATAGAGAGGACAGACGGAAAGGAGAGAAAGGATGGGTAGGCAGGAAGGGCACAGAAGGATGGGAAGGATGGGTGGGTAGGAATGTGACATGGATAAGGACAGACGGACGGGAAGGACAGATGGATAAGGATGGACGGGAAGGATGGATGGATGGGAAGGACAGGTGGATAACGGCAGACGGAGGGGAAGGACAGACGGATGTGAAGGACGGATGATGACTCCTCTCTCCTTGAGCACCTCTGTGCATCTCTCCCCCTCCACTCCCACCCCTCCTGTCCCTTTGTCCCCATCCCGTCCCCATCCCATTCTCACTGGGGGTGGCCCTATACAAGAGAGGGGCTGCACGGCGCTCCCACCTCCTTACATCCCATCCCCTCCCGCTTCCTCCTGTTGGATTTTCCGCCTGGATTTCAGGCGCCGCGCGCCTGCCTGCATACAAATTGCAGCCTTAACCCCAAATGGAGAAATGCAGATGTAATTTTTTTTTTTTCTTGCGGGTTGTCATGGAAACCATCCCTTGGCTGCTCTGTACTCGGAAGGTAGAAGTGGTCGAGGTGGGATCGTTGGGATGGAAAGAGGTCCTCGATGGGCCCCAAAGGGATCGGGGATGGGAGGGGATGCGGAGGTCCCCAGCACTGCAGTGCTGAGATCCCCACCCCGATGGGGTCACCCCAAGGACTGACCCCTCCATCTTCCACAGGGAAAGGTGAGGCAGCCCCACACGAACCTCGTTTTGCCTGTTTTCCACCCAAAATGGGTCTCCCCAGCCATTTTGCAGCACATATCGTGTCGCCTCCATGACCCCTTCCCACACTTCTGTGATGGAATGGATCCCATTTCTCAGCTCAACGGGAAAACCTTTCGGTTCAGAAGGGGCCCCAAAATGCTGCCTTATGGGGGGCAAATCCTCAGCCCTGGCTTTGGGGTCCTTCATTGGGGATGTATGTGGGGGGCAACGGATGGAGCAGGGGCAGCACGTGGCCCTGGCACAAATCTCTGCTTTTTCCCCATCATTTCATGGCTTTTCTCAAACAAATTTTAGGAGGTGGAGGGAAAAATGCAGTGTTTTACCAAATTGGGGTGAATTTGGAGGGAAGTGGGCAAACAGTCCCATAGAACACAGCGAGCACAGCCCTTAGCAGCCATCGGAGGATCCACCGCCCGAGGGGCTGAACCGGGGGGGCGGGGGGATTTGGGGGCTGTGGGGGGGGGTCGGACGGACCCCGCGGGGGTTCGGGTCTCCCGGGAGGGGCGGCCACGTCGCTGCGTTCCTGTGCGATTCCGGAGGGTGGAGCAGTTGCCCCAAAAATGGGACGTGATGGAGTTTCCACCCCACGCATCAACCGGGCTGTGGGGCAGAGAGCCGGCGGTGCTGC
Source organism: Meleagris gallopavo (assembly GCF_905368555.1). Lineage (NCBI taxonomy): Eukaryota > Metazoa > Chordata > Aves > Galliformes > Phasianidae > Meleagris > Meleagris gallopavo. The sequence continues at coordinate 2,589,177 of NC_139434.1, read as the reverse complement.
TGCCCTATGGGACATCCCGGCTGTCTGTGTCCCACCCCATGGCGCAGCTCCATCTCCTGACCCACCGCATGGGTTTCCATCCCATTCCACCCTACTGCATCCATCCCATCCCATCACCCATCCTTTCATCCCATGCTGTATCATCCTATCCCACCCCTGGCTCTCCGTATCTCCCATCCCACTTCTCCAACCTATTGCCCCATCCCATATCCCACCATCCCACCCCCCCCACCCCATGAGCCACCCCTCCATCCTGCAGCCAACCGCCCACCCCCAAACCCACCATCCCACCCCATGGCTCCCATCCATTCCATCCCATCATCCATTTCCCCACTCCACAAGCATTTCTGCTCACCCATCCTACAACTCATCACCCACCCCAAACCCACCATCCCCATTCCCATCCCATTCCATGACCCCTCCCTCACCCCTCCCATCTCACCTCTTTTCTCTCCTCCCTCCCCATCTCTCCATCCCAACGTGGTGATGGGGATTGGGACCACAATGGGGTCAGTGTGGGGTGGAGGTCCTCACTTCTCCCCAAACACCTCGGAAGGAACCATTGCCCCAAAACAGACAGAATAACCCCAAAAGGCTCAGCACACCCAGAGCTGGAAGCTGGGGGGGTTAGGGGGGGGGGGACACTCCTGATCAGAACCCAAATAACCACAATGGGAATTATTTTCCCTTCCAAAAAATTATATCCAATTTTATGGGGAATTTCTGAAAGAGAAGGGAAAAATACTACAACCCCACAGGCGGAGCCGTCCTTTCAGCTCCCAGTGCTCTGAGAACAAAGGAATGGCTGAAAATATTGGGAGAAATATATGGGATTGATTCCCTCCCCCCCCCCCCTTTGCCTTTTGTCATAGGTTCACGGTGTGGGGGGAAACTTTGTGCCCATAAATCCCCACACTGCTGTAATGGGGGCTGCTCCCCAGCCTGACATCTGCTTAAGGGCACCCAAATGGCAATGGGCTATGGGGCTGTGGGGTAATGGGGCTATGGGACCATGAAGATATGGGGTTGTGGGGTTATGGGGCTATAGGGCCATTCCTGGTGGGTGACACTGTCCCCACCCTGAGGTGATTCCCCAGATCTGACGCACAGTCTGTAGGTCACATCTCCAGGTCACGCACGTCATCCTTAGGTCACATTTCCAGCACTGGGGCAGCACCTCTGACCCCAAACACATCCCCGAGTTCAAAATACGATCCTTAAACCATGTCCCCAAATGTTGTCCTTATGCCGTGTCCCCAGCTCTGGGGACAGCATCTCTGTCCCCAAACACATCCCCATATCCCAGGGGCGACACAACCCCATATTTGCCACCAGAGGATCCCCACCAGCCCGGGCTTCCCATCACAGCCCTTCTGGGTGGGGTAGGATGGGGAGTGGGGGTCACACCATCCCTGAGCCCCCAATAAAGGGACATCTCCACCCACAGTGCATCTCATGGCACTGCCAGACAGACGGACGGACGGACAGACCCATAAGGGCGCTGCGCTATCGGAGTAAATCTCACAGCTCCCCCCCGACCCCAATAAATATCTCCATTTCCTGCTGTCCCGGAGGGAAGATCCGATCTGCTGTTAAATGTCAGAGACGTAAAGTGAAGTTTGCCATAAAAAAAAAAAAAAAGGCTGTAAAAAAAGGGGGAAAAAAAAAAGAAAAAGAAAAAGAAAAAGAAAAAAGAAGAAAATGTCCCTCAGAGGTGGCAGAATGGGGGGCTGGGGGGGTCACTGCCCCCACCGGGTGATAGGGGACCCCCAGGGAGCCCTGTTGAGACCCCACACCCATAGTGACACATGGGGGAGGGGGGGGGGTTGCATTTGTGCCCCCAAATCCCGGTAGGTGCATCGGTGTGGTGCAGTGCATCCCACCCCATCCTCATCACCAACACCAAAAAGCCCCGAAGTCGCCCCAAAAGAACCCCCCCCCCCCCAGTGGTTCCTCCTCCCATCCCAGCGCCTCGCATGACGCCATCCCATTCGAGCCCCTCTGAATCACTTCGTTTCAGGCTCTAATTAAGCAATGAGCCACAACGGCGCGGATTTATGGGGCCGTATTTCAGACGGTGGCACCGTGAGAGCATCCCTGCTGGGAGCCCGGGGCCACCCCGGTATTGGGGGGCTGGGGGGGGGGGGGTTGGTGGTAAAGGGGCACCCAGCACCCAGAGGTGCTGCTCTGTGTCCGGGGGGGAGGCGGGTGGGGGAGTCCGGTGGGTCACCCACCGTGCAGATATGGGATTGTTCTCAGTGTCACCAGATCGACACTGCTCTCTGCCCCCTCCCTCCTCCCCCTCCCCCCCATGCCGGGATCCAGCTGTGCCCAGATGTGGCAGCGATCCCAGGAGCCAGCTGTGTGCAGGTGGAATGGCGATGCTGGGACCCAGCTGCGTCCAGATGTGGAGGCGATCCCAGGACCCAGCTGTGTGCGTGGTGTCACAGCGACGCTGAGATCCAGCCGTGCCCAGATGTGGCAGCGACCCCCTCCCAGGATCCAGCTGAGTGCAGCTGTGATGGCGATGTTGGGATCCAGCTGTGCACACCGTAGCAGAGCCTCACTCTGTCCCACCCCTCTGCCCATCCATCTCTCCATCCCTCATCCCTGTCCTCTGCCCCTGACCCTTCAGGATGTGATCCTTTCTGCCCCTCTGGAAGTGTCCATCTCTTTTTCCCCTTCCCCATCCCATCCCATCCCATCCCATCCCATCCCATCCCATCCCATCCCATCCCATCCCATCCCATCCCATCCCATCCCCTTTCTCATCCCCATCCCCATCCCACCCCCATCCCATCCCCATCCCCATCCCATCCCCATCCCACCCCCATCCCATTCCCATCCCCATCCCATCCCCACCCCATCCCCATCCACATTCCCATCCCCACCCCATCCCATCCCACCCCCATCCCACCCCCATCCCCATCCCCATCCCCATCCCATCCCCATCCCCATCCCCATCCCCATCCCCATCCCATCCCCATCCCATCCCCATCCCCATCCCCATCCCCATCCCATCCCATCCCATCCCATCCCATCCCATCCCATCCCATCCCATCCCCTTCCTCATCCCCATGCCCATCCCCTTCCCCATCCCATCCCCACCCCATCCCATCCCACCCTGATCCCTCACCAGGACACAGCAGGGACCACCACCACAGTAACAGTGACCCGGGGGTGACGCCACCCCCCTCCCCCATCAACCCCCCCATTCCATAAAGACCCCACACGTGGGCTCAGCAGCCGCTGTCCCCGCGGTGCTTTGGAGCCGACGTTCATCCCAAGGTCAAAGCCATCGCAGTGACATTAAAGCGGCGGCGGTGGAGGGGGATTGGGGGGGAGGTAGGGGGTGAGGTGGGGAGGGAGGTGGGGGGGGCCCCCCGGGGGGAGCGCAGACACTGAGCTTTAATTTAAGCCGTTAAGGTCAATGGTGGCGGATGGAGCCGGGGCTTAAATCAGGGAATAAAGGGGGAAATGGGGAAAATGGTAATTAAAAAATAAATGAGGAGAGAAAAAATTGATTGGGGGGGGGGGCGTAATATTAGGGGGGTATAATAATGGGGGGGACAGCGATGGGGGTTTGTGGGAATTGGGTCAGGGGAGGGGGTGGGGATGGACCCCCCCGTGACAGCTGGACGGACGGATGGATGGGCTCCTTCCAGCCCGGCTCCTCGCTATTGATTTTCCTTTAATGAAAGTTAATTATAACAATGATTTAATTAATAGCGGCGCTCTCCGGCTTTATGGCTTCCCGCATTTGGGCGGCCCATAAATCCCCCCCGACAGCACCACTGGACCCCCCAGACCTCCCCCCACTGCTGTGACCACATGGGAACATGGACACACGTGTGTGAATGCACACGTTTGTACACGGGTACACACACACACACATACAAACACATCCACGCGGCAAAGAGCTGCACCCAAATAAATGCACACACATGCACAGAGAGGCACACACACATGCAAACACATGTGGGCATGCACACGTGTGCAAACGCGAGCACGCACATACACACGTGTGCACACACATATGTGTACAGGCGTGCGTGCACATGCAAACACGCACACAAGTGCAAACACACATGTATGCATATAATCACATGCAAACACGCGCATACATGCACACACATGCACACATGTGCGCAAACACGGGTGTGCAGACCTGCATGCACATGCAAACACACGCACACATGGCATGCACACAGATGTACGTACACACAAACACACGAACACACAAAAGCGTGCACACGTGAGTGTATGAACACAGACACTCACACTCACACTCACACTCACACTCACACTCACACACTCACACTCACACTCACACTCACACTCACACACTCACACTCACACTCACACTCACACTCACACTCACACTCACACTCACACTCACACTCACACTCACACACTCACACTCACACTCACACTCACACACTCACACTCACACTCACACTCACACTCACACACTCACACTCACACTCACACACTCACACTCACACTCACACTCACACTCACACTCACACACTCACACTCACACTCACACTCACACTCACACTCACACTCACACTCACACTCACACTCACACTCATATCTGCGCCCCCTGCCTCCCGGAATGCCGCTCGCTGTTCTCCGCTGAACCGCCAGGGGGCGCTGCATCTCCCGACCCATGTTGCCCCGCCCTCATTTTGCCCCGCCTCCATTTGGACACGCCCCCTTCTGCCCCTTCCCCCCGCGCACCCCTCCTGCTCGTCCTCCAGCCCGGCAGGCGGCGCCGCTGGGCGGAAGGGGACGCTCTGTACACAGGTCCCGCCTTCTTCCTTCCCGCTCTATGGTTTTTCCGGTGGCGCTTCCGGAAGCGCGTGCGCACTCGGAGGCCCGCGGTTTGCCCGCTGCCGGTGCGCCAGGTGAGAGGGCCGGGGCTGCGGGTGGGCCCGAGGCGCTGGGGGAGAATCGTGCTTTATCGTAAGTGAGGGTGAGAGAGAGGGAACCACCGTCCCGGGGTGGAAACAGGGAGGGGGAATCTCCCGAGGGGCTGCTTTGCGGTGAGGTCACCCCCACGTTGAGTTCTATGGGAACCTCCTCACTGGGGGTGATTCCCCCTCCCGGCCCCCACGTGAACCTCCCCCGTTTTGGGGTGACCCCCTCCCCCCCGCCCCATACGGTGCACTGAGAGGCGCTCCCTGGCGTTGGGGTGACCCTTCGTATTGCTTTGAGGGGAGCCCTTCGCACTGCACCTCAGGCTGAGCCTCCCCCCCCCTTACAGGGCATTTTGGGGTCACCTTCCCTTCACACTGCACTTTGCCATCACCCCCCCTCATCGTAAGCTTTGGGAGCCCCCTTTGGGATCCTCACCCCCATCCCGTCCCTCTTAGTTCCCCCATGTGCCCTCCCCCTGCTCTCTCTTCACCCATCCCCGTGCCCTCCAACCCAGACCCTCATCCGATCTATGCCCCCCCTCTGCCTCCCACTCCCTGACCACCCCTTAGGTAGCACTCAGCTGGCCTCGTCCCCTGGATGGCAGGGATACGTCCCACCCATGTGGCTCAGCCCTCCTGGTGTTGCCTCGTCCCCCTGCCTGTCCCCAGGGCCGCCTTCCCCCTCACTCTCCTGTGTCCATGTGTCTCTTCCAGCTGTGTCCCGCACGTGTGTCCCTCTTCCCTCACCATGTACGCCTGTACAAAGTTCGTCACTGTTCCTGCGCTGGTGAGTGGTGACAGCTGGTGACAAAGCATTGATGGGTGACAAAGCTTCAAGCCCAGCATCCCGTCCTGTCCCCCCAGTGTGGGGCTGGGCAGGAGTGACATGAAGTGGTGCTCTGGGTTCAGGTGGGAGAGAAGTCTGGGGACTCTTTTTGCATCTTTAAGGCTGCAGGCTGTGATTGGGGGTGGCAGGTGGGGCTGTTATGTTCCTCCCAGGAATGTGACAGCAGTCGTGTCTTGCAGGTGTGGAGGAGCCCGCGGGTGCTGTGCCAGCCTCTCTCTGCCTCCCTGCTCAGCATACCCAATGCACGGATGGAGCAGGTAACGTGGTGGGGGGGCACGTATGGACCAGGGGGATTCCGCACATGGGGACTTGGGGGACTCAGCACTCGTGGACATGGGGAAGGAGCTGAGCCCCGTGTCCAGTTTGGGGTCCTCAGGAGGCTGCAAGGCCATCAGTGGAGAGAAATTAAGGCGTGAGGGAGGTGTGGTGAGGCTGCCTCCCCAACTCCACCACTTGTCCTCACCACCCCATCCCCCAGATGCACCCGAGTGCCTGTAGGACCATCGTGACAAGTGTGGCCCGCAGGGACATCGACACTGCTGCCAAATTCATCGGTGCTGGTGCAGCCACTGTAGGGGTGGCCGGCTCTGGGGCCGGCATCGGCACCGTCTTTGGCAGCCTCATCATCGGCTATGCCAGGTGAGGAGGGGATGGGGGGGGCAGGGGGAGGCACACCAGTTGTGTCCCACTGACCGTGTCCCCTTTCCCCCAGGAACCCCTCACTGAAGCAGCAGCTCTTCTCCTATGCCATCCTGGGCTTTGCTCTCTCTGAGGCCATGGGGCTCTTCTGCCTCATGGTGGCCTTCCTGATCCTCTTTGCCATGTGACAGAGCCATGGCAGTGACGCAGTGATGGTGACAGTGCCTGCAGCCCAGGCACAGCTGTGAATGTCCAGCGTGGGGCAGGGCAAGCCCCGCTCCTTACCCTCACCCCAACTGCTGGGGGGAATAAATACAGTTGGATAATGGCTCTGTGTCCTCGTGCCTTCTTGGTGGCCCCAGGCCTTGTCACTTGGCTGGCATGGGGACAGCACAGCCCCGCTGGGTGCTCTGGTGGGTGACAGTGTCCCCCCCAAAGCAGACACCTTGTGCTGAGCCCTCTTATCTCCAGCGCACTCAGCTGTGTCCCAAAGAGGCTGGAGGCATCAGTGATCGTGCTGGGGACAGCCAGGAGCCCGCAGGGCATTGGTCCAGGCTGAGTCAGCTCCATGTCTGCCTCCCAGGGACATCCCCGTGGGGACACTGAGCAGCACCTGGGGCAGGAGCTGGGCTCAGCTGGGTTGGGGGAGTCACAGCCACGTCCCCAGTTCTCCCAGGGTTGTCCTGCTGCACCTCCTCAACCGGTCCTGCAGCCCCCAGCTGGCCCAGTTCTCCCAGTGCTCTGCGCTGTTCTGTCGCGACATCTCCGTGTTGCCGTTCCCGCTGCGGGCGAAAGAACACCGCGGGGGGGGGGCGTGGCCGTAAGCCCCGCCCACACGCAAACCCCGCCCCGTGCAGCGAAGCCCCGCCCTCCCAGTTCCGCCATTGGTGCCCACGGCGGCGTCTCCTCCCCTTGGGTCTCGCGAGATCTCGGTGCGCGGGGCGGGCGGGGGTTCGGGGGGGCCGGGCCCGGCTGAGGGGAGGCGGGAGCCCGAGCGCGAGACGCAGCCAGCGCGAGGCCCCGGCAGCGGCGGCAGCGGCCCTCCCTGAGGTACGCGGCGTTTCCGGTGCTCGGCGAGGCCTCCCCGGTAGCGCTGGGGCAGCCCCGGAGGGAACGAAGGGCGGTGGGGAGCGCCGGCCCCTCCCCCCACAACTCTCCCCGAGTTTTCCTCAGGCGGCCGCTCTGCCCCCCCCACCCCCACCCCACCCTCTTCCCGCCTCCCCGCTGACTGACGGCGCGCGGCGGCCAATGGGCTGCGTGGTAGGCTCTGAATGACGGGCTTCTCAGCCAATGGCGGCCAGGATGGGTGCTGCCAGTGCGGAACGCCCCTCCTTTTGTGGGCGGGGCTGCGGGAGGCTGAGAGGGGGCCCGGGCGGTGCCTGAGGGGGAGCGGGGAGGCCTCGGGGGGGGGGGGAGGGGAACGGGATGGGGGGAAAAAGGGGAGAGTGGGGGGGCTCAGGGACCCGAGGAGGCTCAGAGGTACAAAAGGGCTTTGGGGTGGGGGCCTCTTGGAGGGGGTGGAGGTCGTGGGGGGATCTAGGAGGGGAGAATTGTCTGGAGGAGCTGTAAAAGGGGGGTGGGGGTCTCCATATGGGATATGGTGGGACAGTGAGATGGGGGGGGTCTGAGGGCGGGGGGCTCCCTGGAGAGGTGGAAGGGTCCCGAGGGCGGGGGGATGTGGGGGAGTGTGGGACGGGAGAGGGGATTTGAGCGAGTTCTGAGGTTTGCGAGAGGCTCTGATAGACAGAGCTGGGGAACCCCGAGGGGATGGGGCGTGTTGTGGGGTGGGGAGGTGTCCTGTGAGCCCTCCCCGGAGTGCTGCAGAGCTCCCAGCTCCCAGCGGTGTCCAGAGGCCACAATACAGCTGTGAGTGCCCCGGGTTGGGGTGGGAGATGGGGGGCTCTGAGCCAACCCCCACCCCACGCACCTCCAGGGCGATCTCCATAGCATAGAGGGAGATCTGCAAGCAGCAGAATGTGGGGAATTTGGTGTTTGCTTCCCCAGCCCTGACCCCAGTGGTTCATTCTCCCTGGGGGGCTCTGGGAGCACTGAAGCATTGCGGTGCCTCTGGGCGGCTCCAGTTTGTGAGCACAGCTTCAGAGTTGCTTTGTGGAATTGTCAGCGTGGGATTGTGCAGCTATAATGGAGAGCTGCAAAGATGGTGGGGGGCCTGGAGCGTCTCCCTGATGGGGAAAGACTGATTGCTTTGGGGCTGTGCAGCCTGGGGGAAAGAAGGCTGATGTCAGGGGCTGAGCTGCTGGAAAGGAGCTCTGCAGAGAAGGAGCTGGGGGTCCTGGTGGCCAGCAGGATAACCACAAGCCAGCAGTGTGTTCTGGCAGCCAAGAAGGCCAATGGTTCCCTGGGGGTCACTGCACACAGCACGGCCAGCAGGGCAGGGAGGTGCTCCCCACTCTGCTCTGTGCTGGGGAGGCACCATGAGGAGCACTGGGCCCAGTGCTGGGCTCCCCAGTTCAGGACAAACTGGGAACTGCTGGGAGACCCCCACGGAGCGTGCAGAGCTGTGGGGACAGGCTGAGAGCCCCAGGGCTGAGCAGCTCAGGGAGAGAAGGGGAGAGGGGATCTGATCAGTGCTGATCAATATCTCCAACCCTTACAATTCTGTCATCGTTTGGTTGAGGTGTGTGGTCTGACAGTAAGCACTCCTCATCCTGCACAGCTCCAGTGCTGCCCTCTCCTCGCTGCGTCCCACCGTTATCTTTGTGAAGTTATCCCTTCTCTCCCTGCTCAGGCCCCTTCCAACGACGACGTTCCAGCGTAACGTGGAGGAGTCCAACACGAAGGCGTTGCTCTCACTTCAGCAGGCTGCCCGATTTGCTTTGCCTCGCTGCAGCACTCTTTGAGTAGGGCATTTTTTTTTTTTTTTTTTTTTTTTTTGGCCAGCGGCACTGAAGTCTGAAGGGATTGTCTGGTTCTTTGCAAACTGCTTTAAAAATAGTTGTCACTGAAATGCAGTCGTTTCTGGAGGGGAATTCGGCTGCAGTTCTGAACCACGGGCTTTGCTGGATGGTTTTCTTGGATTGGGATTTTCTCGGTGGGGACTAAGAATAACTTCACTGTTTAAAAGTGGAGGAGAAGTCTGTGGGAGGTGGATTCAACAGCCAGATTTCAGAAAATGAGTAGGTTAAGGTCCTCGTTCCTTGTTCTGTGAAGTGAGAGATTGCATTTGCCTTCTGTGACGTGAGTGCAGGGATTGGTGTCACCAAGCATCATCGCTTTGTGGGCTGGAGAGTGCTGGAGTGCTTGTTTGCCTTTGGTGTTAGAACAGCCAACCCCAAAAGCAGTGGGGTCGGCTGATGGGAGCACCTCAGCAATGGAAATCAGACAACTGTGGGATGCTTGGGTTGGAAAGGTCCTGAAAGATCACAGAACCACGGGATGGTTGGGTTGGAAGGGCCCCAAAGCCCCCCCTCAGCCCCACCTTTTGCCCTGGGCTGCTCCCACCCCCATCGGCCGCCCAGGTTCCCATCCGTGGCCCAGTGAACCTCCAGGGATGGGGCGCCCACACTTCTGGGCAGCACTGCCAGGAATTCCCACATCTCAGTTGGATTTCCCCTCCAGGAGCTCTGCTTCTGAGCAGCACCTTCTATTTCTGCCCCTCTCCCAGCCTGGAAGTCCTAAAGTGGGCCAATACGTAGCACCCAGCAGAGCTCACCGCTGTGAGAACTTTTACAGCACAGCCACGAATCTCCTTAATTGTGTGCCAATCCTTTGCTTGTACCTAATTGCAGAATGCTAAACACTTCCTCTGCCTTTTGGCACTTGCCTGTCAACCAGCTAAAAATTATTCTGTCCACCTTCCTCAGCCTCAGCCCAGCTCCACGCCCAGTTATTTTAATCTTCCCCTGTAAATCAATCCCTCCAGCTGCTCGACTCCGTTTTCCTGAATGCCTTCCAGTTTGCCAGAATCCCTCTGTGGCTCTGAGCTGGACGTGGTTCCCTCCAGTGCTGGGTTGGGGCTCCGCGCTGCGTCCCGGGTTACGAAGAAGGGAAAGCATTACAAAAGCTTTTAAATGAGTTGAAACCTTCCGATTCATTTTGTGTCTCACTCCAATGTAACCTTCCCCCACACTGGCATTAATCTGTACTAATTCTCACTCTGCTTGTATTTCTGCTCTCTCAAGGTTCCCTGTTTCCCAGTTTTCTCCAGCATTTCCCACCGTGTGCGTTTGGTGCTCTGATTTTTTTCTTTCTCTCGGTGTGATTCATGGAGCTCCTGGGTGAAAACAAACTTCCTGTGGAGCCGTGCTCAGCGCTGCAGTTGGGCACACACCTTGCTATGCCTGTGTTGCCCTTCTTCAGCAGTTCAGTGGGGCTGTGGTGAGCCTGGAAGAGCTGCAGTCCGTGTGGCACAGCCGCAGCAGCAGCAGCTGTGTAGAGGAGCAGCGTAGGAGCAGACAGGAATAATGAGACCTGGCTGCAGGACTGTAACTTCTCAGCAGTGTCTTTATTCAGAGCCCCTGGGACCTCAGCTGTGGGAGCAGCGGGGCTGTAGGAAGGTCTGTGCGTGGTGTGGGGCAGGCGGGAGGTTTCCTTCCCCTCTTCTGAAAGGGGGAAGTTTGGGTGCTGGGCTGGCAGCGGGGAGGAGAGCAGTGCCCTGTGCCCAGCAGGACTCGCTGAGCTCCAGCAGCACTGCGCAGTGTGTTGGCTGAGAGCTGCAGGAGCCCTTTGGGATGTGCACAGTGCTGGGGACAGCAGGGCTCGTCCACCCAGCCCGCGTGGGGCAGTGCTCGTGGTGCACAGCGTTGTGCAGAATGCATTACCAGAAGATCTCTTCGGTTAGATATCGTTTTGGATTCGTTTTCTGTGGTTTTATTTATTGGGCTCCAGCAGCAGAGGGGTGGCAGCAGGGACAGGGAGGTGATCGTCCCCCTCTGCTCCGCTTTGTGAGGCCCTGTCTGCAGCACTGCGTCCAGGGCTGGAGCCCCCAGCACAGGAAGGACAGGGAGCTGTTGGAGAGGGTCCAGAGGAGCCACAAAGATGAGCAGGGGCTGCAGCACCTCCCTGCAAAGCCAGGCTGAGGGAGCTGGGCTGTTCAGCCTGGAGAAGAGAAGGCTGGGGGGGAGCTGAGTGCAGCCTGCAGACAGGAGGGGATCAGCTCTTGGAAAGGGGAGAAACAGCAGGACGAGGGGAACGGCTGGAAGTGGAGGGAGGGCAGCTTTCAGTTGGCTGTCAGGGGGAAGTTGTTTGCTGTGAGAGTGGGGAGGTGCTGGAACAGCTGCCCAGAGAGGCTGTGGATCCCCGTCCATCCCTGGAGGTGTTCGAGGCCAGCAAGGATGGGGCCCTGGGCAGCCTGGGCTGCTGTGAGATGTGGAGGTTGGTGGCCCTGCGTGTGGCGGGGGGTTGGAGCTTCGTGGTCCTTGAGCTCCCTTCCAACCCTGGCCGTTCTGTGATTTATGCTGCTGACTTCCTTGGGGCCAGATTTCCAAACCTGCTCCTCCTTCAAGCGTTCAGCACCCAAATACAACGCACACACTCCAGGAGAGCTTTTCATTGCTGGCAGAAAACGTGTTATGGCAGACCTTGGGGACTGGAGACCTGTTGCTTCTTAACTTCCCCCCCCCTACACTTCAGAGTATTTCTTTTTCTCATTTTCCATTTCAAGGAGCTGGTAGCACGGCGGGCAGGTGCAGAGCAACAGAGCAGAGGTGTGAGCGGGTCTGGGTGTCCCAGGGGAGCCCAAAGGCCCCTTGGTGAGGAGGAAACCGCGCACCGTGAGCGCAACGAAAGCACATTTATAGCCTGCCTTCCTTCTGAGCCCACCACGGGTTCCCATCCACCACACGGTGCTGCAGCAGCGCCTGCCACATCTCATCATGCTGACAGATCCCCAGCTCGTGTCCCTTGGGAGTCCCCAGCAGATGGGTGCCCACCCTGCGCCCGCAGCCCCTGGGTTCCTGGCCGTGCCCTGCGGTGATGTTCTTTGCTCCGCCGCATTCTCCCTCTGCGGAGCTCGTGTTTTTCTTCTGTTTGGCTGCAATTAGCCTTGGCTGCTGGGAGCCTACCTTAATTGTTTCTCTGAAGCTCAGCTTTGTAGTCTTCCAGGAGGTTTCTTGCTGTTCTTTCCACCCTTTGCCACACCTGGTTGGACACGCGTGAGCGCACACAGCCATCCAGCAGCCCCTGCGTAGCACGCGCTGCGCTGTGCCGCGTGCCAAAGCTTGACATTTGTTTTTAAAACATGATTAATTCAGTGCCTTAAACAACTCCAACGCAGTGTGGTTTCACCAGGGCTAAACCCAGCTTTCGTGCTGGCTAATTACTGAGCGGAACAACTTTCTTGGATTGCACCTCTTCCCACCAAGCCCTGCACACTCGGCTGGGAGGCCCGACTGGCTGCGGTGAGCTCTCCTCCCTCCGTGCAGGAGCAGGGACTGCTGCCCCACATGGGGCCAGAGCTGAGCTCCAGGATGTCAGCACGGCCATTTGTTGCACTTCCCAGCAGCAGCGACGCACTCGGCTCGCAGGGATTGCCAGCAGAGCTGGCCCTGCAGCGCTCTGGAACGCTGCTGTGCCGTCCCACCCTCGTGCAGGAGATGCAGTGCCAGCTGCTTGGCCAGCAAACAAAGCGCGGGGCCGTGCTGCGCCATGCAGGGATTTCTCTCTGCACGCTCAGCCTCGCCTCCCAGCTCTCTTTGTGAGGCACAGCCACGAGCTGCCCCTGCAGGAGAAGCACCACGGAGGTGTTTTCCCCCCTTCTCAAACTGCTTTGCTACGAAATGCTCGTTGTGCTTTTGGTTCGAAGGGCGAAGCTGCCAAGTTCTCCGTCCCTGCTGTTGGGGACGGGCTGCCATGCTCTCAGTGCTGCTGCTTATGCAGCTTTCTCATTTTTTTTCCTATTTTTTTTTTCCCCTTGTAGAGCTGTTTTCAGCCCTCGCTCCGAATACCATTGTTGCTATTAAAAATAACATTAAAAAAACCCCAAAGGCAGCTTTCACAAACTTCAGCATATGAAGAACTTGGCTGGAGGTGAACTTGGCAGTGCTGGGGAATACAGCAGAGTGTATTTATACCTGAGTGACGGCGCTGAGCTGCGTTATACCCTTTAACTGTTTCCAACGTGAGTAAAGCAGGCTTAGAGCAGAACACGGCGCCGCGTTTTCTGCCAAATGCTTTCGTTGGTGCTGAGTCTGCGGAAGGAGCAAACCTTCGTGGTGCAGAGCAGGTGCTGCTGGTCGTGTCCCTGGTCGAAGGTGCTGGAAATTCATGGGGGTTTTTTGGAAGTGAGGGGCTGCTGCTGCTGGCCGAGCAGCCCTGGGTTGCCATTTACGGCTGTAAGAACAACACGTGGGGTTTTCTTCCCCTCCACGCTGCTCTCGTTGCAGTGGAGCTGTGGGGGGGGCTGGCCGTTCTCCTGCCATCCCCATGGCAGCAACGTCCCCCTCTTTGTGTGTGGTGGTGGAGCGGGGCTGGGTGAGGAGCGGAGGGAGACGAGGAGGGGTGACGGCGACGGCCCTGGGTCAGCTGTTGGGGCCCCGAAATGTGAGAGCAGACACGGCGAGCGCCTGCAGTGCAGATTTACTGCCTGCAAATGGGGCCGAGGAGGCCTGCCTGCAAGCTTAGCTGGATTGGAAGGAGTTTATATAAGAGCTTTGCTCATCACCTGCATTGGGCTCACGCTGAGCAAAGCCAACGCGATGAGACGTGGCTGTGGGACGTCACCCCGAGCGCAGTCAGCAAGCAGATGTGTTGTGATGGAGCTCTGAGAGGCCCCGCGCCGCCTTCCTCTGCATGCTTCTCATCCATCCGCCCGCTGCTGCCTTGCCTTTGCTTTTGGAAGCTCCCTGCCCTCGTGTGAGCAGCGTTGCGGTCGCTGAATCCGTCACCTGCGTGAGGTTTTGAATGGATCTGTGCTGTCTGTAGGAAATGGTTGCTTTGTTCACGGCTGAAACGCAATCGCTCCGAAGGTGGAAGGCAGCTCTGGTCAAACAGTCGTGTGCTGAATTTCCAGACGTGCCTTTTATTTGGAGGATTTCTTACTCCCCTCTGATTTCAGGGCTCGCATATCGAATAATGATTCCATAAAGCGTGTGTGCCTTCAAATGCTGAGTAAATAAAAACGCCCGCCTGCGGTGTAAATAATAACAGGTGGGACGGAATACTTTTCCTTTATGACAGCCCTCAAACTGAGCTCTGTGCCGTCCCCCCGTCCTGCTGCTGCTGTTCCCATGGCTTTAATTCACGGGCAGTGCTTACACCAGAGCCTCGCAGCACCACGCAGCCCTGACTGGGACCTGCTGTAGAACTGCTCACACACCATCGCAGGGAAAACACGTCCGAGTTTCACTCGGGCTCCTCAGTCCCACTTTCGGGAGCTGTTTTTCCTCACTTCCATTGAAACATGGGCTCCTATCGACTGAATAATTTCAGGAAATGGGTTGCAATTTTAGGTCACTTTGGCATTTCCTCGATAAAGCAGCGCGTTCTGCAGGGCCTGTCACAGCCCTGCAGTAATTATCTCTGCTCAGTGAGAAGCAGTGGCTCTCTGAGGTTTTTCTCCCTTTCTTACACTTGAGTTATTTCTCTCTCCTGCAGTAGATCTCTTGCAGCACGCTGTGAAGACGCACACGCCCAAAGATGTATTGCTGCTAATGAAGGAGCACGGGGAGACCCGGGGCTGCTGGCTGCTTTTTGGAGATGCTTTTTGCTCCGTTTGCTGCAGACCTGAGGGCAGTACCCAAAGAAATCCCACCTGGTGATCTGTCCTGAGCATCTTTTCCTGTAGGCTGCGAGGGTTCGTTTGGTTGTGGCAGGAAGGAGGGCAGCAGAGGTCGTGGGGAGGTTTGCGCTGTGGTGCTCGGCGCTGGGCACAGGTCTGCTCTCACCTGCTGTCCTTCTGGGTTCACACTGAGGTTGTTTTGTTCCCTGTGCCTGTGCTTAGCAGAGGAGCAGCGTCTGCCCTCGTCTCGGAGGTGGTGGAGCTGGGAGTTGAGTTGGTGTAACGTCCGGCTCAGGGACTTCTGTGCAGCTCCCCCTAAGCTGGAGAGGTCCTGCAGCAGCCACTGGGTGATGAACCGTGATTTGAGCCTTGCTGCTGCTGAGGAGCTGCTCTGTGCTCCCACCAAATCACATCCTGGTGCCAAGGAGCCACGCTCTGCCTGCTGCTGCAGTCCTTCAGCCCTTCTCTTACCAGAAACTGGAAGGGGAAGCACAGTTCTGCCTTGTGAGTAATTGGACTATGGTTTAGAAATGATCTTTCTCCATCTTCTTGCCTGGGGAAGTTGCTGACTTGCTGGTTTGTGTTGGATTTTGTCTCATATTCATCAAAGGCTTCCAGACCCTTTGGACAGATGCCTTTTTGTGTTAGGAATCTGATACTTGGCACTTCACTAGAGAAACCTTGCTCGTGTTAAAGCCTGTTGTGCCAAGCAAGGGCTGCTCTGGCGGTGTTTGGTGAGGCTTGGTGAGGGAAGGCATTTCAAGAGAAGCCACTGTTTGTTTCCCAGGAATCTGCTTGAGCAGGGAGGAGCAGGAGGACGCACAGAGGATGGGGCCAACTCTGCTGAGTGGTGCACAGCAGTGGGACGGGGGGAAATGGGCACAAAATAAAACCCAGGCAGAACTTTGCTGTGAGGTGCCTGGGGAGGGGGGAGGGGGGTCCCCAAACCCACCTGCGTGCTTCCCTCACCCTTCAGCTGTGTGTGACCCCAGCATCCTTCCCTCTGTGCTGTGATGTGTGCAGCCCTGCAGCTGGGCTGGGAGGTGATGTGGGACCTCCCCAACACCTCTCCCACATCAGAGGCCAGGCCAGATCTGATCTGGAGGTTGGCCAGGGCGAGGAGGATGGTGGACAACCAGGCTCTTCTAACAGCTCTTATCCTGCCAGCCCCTGGCTGGAAGCAGGGTTAAGGAATGGCACTTTTTGTTATGGTAACAGTAAAGTCGGTATTGTTTACAGGAGTTATAAACAGTGAGTGGTGTGGCTGGCAGGACTGGTGGAAGCTGTGCTGGGGGAAGCATTCTGGCTGCCCGGGGCTCTGAGCCGAGGGGTTTGTTGATCTTAGTCTAAGGGAAAGCTTTTCTAGTCCCAGCCGGGTGCCTTTGGCTGATGTGCTGCCCCAGGGCTCTGGTAATCCTGTGCTGGGGTTTTACATCTGACAGGACGCTGACAATGCTCCCTGTCCCATCTCATGCGTGTCTGGAGGAGGACAGCAGCTCTTGGTGGCGGCTTCTGCTTCATGTGAGATTTGAGCCTTTTCCCAAAGCGTGTGGGAACGCTCTTATTTGCAGCCGCGCTGTCGCTTTGCTCCTCCGTGCGCTGCTGCCTGCTTTGCAAGGCTCTTGGGCCCTGCCTTCTAGGAAGGGACATCCTGCTAACAGCAGCTGCTGCTCACGGCAGTGGTGCAGCTCCAGGGCTGCTGGGTGGCTCTTGCAGGCAGGGAGCAAGGATGTATTTGGTGCTGTGTGGATCCCGCACTCACCAGCAGGCCTGCTGCTGGGGACATCCTGTGGCCGAGCTGTGCAGGCTCGAGGCTCAGAGCTGTGCAGCCAGGAGGGACCCCCTTGGACTTTTGCTTTTACTCCGAGCCGGAGGTTGACTCGTAATGACTTGTTAAATATGGCGTGTCCATCGGAGATTTACCTCGTGGTAGTTCCTTGCCAATATTCCAGTTTATACAGTTGGGTTTACTTTATCAAGCTTATAAAGCATCAGGGTGTTGTGGCTCCGAAGCAGATTTTACAGCGCTGGCTTTTGGCGTTCTTTCCCAGCTGACAGTTTTAAGCTCGCCTGTCGCTTTTTGGTTGCAAAGCAAACATTCTCGCTCCTTCCCTCACACCCCAGAATAACTCTGAAGTCAAAGCCTGGGGCTCCCAGCAGCCGGCACGCTCCCCCTCAGTGCCATCCTCCCTGCACAGCTGAAGAGCTCTCAGCACATCTCCGGGCGTGAGAGATGGTGACGAAGAGGTGAACGGAGAGCCGGGCAACCCAGGGGAGGAACGGGCCGCTTCCCTGAGAGCCTGCAGGCACCGAAGTGGGGCTGAGAGCCGGCAGCCGCTTCCAGCCGAGCTCTGCAAGGACCGCAGGGCAGCTCGGGCAGCAGGGCTGTGCCTGCTGAGTGTCCAGGCGGCTGCTCTGCCTAAAAAGGAAGAACTCTTCGCTTTTATGGCACCTGAAGGTGGGTTTGGTGGGGCTCTGTGCCATCGCAGCAGTGCTGGGGGTGGGGCTGGGGGTGGCAGCACCGAATGCAGCCGGGTTGCTGGGATGGAGCCGGGTCCCCTCTGTGCTGTTCGGGGTGCTGCTGCTCTCTGGCTCCAGATTTCAGCTGAGCGTCCCTTTGGAAGGTCAGGAAACACAAAGCAGAGAGCGTTAATGGCTGCGCTTAGACGAATAATAAAGAGCCTTTCCTGGAAGGGTCTCAAAGCAACATGTTTCCTTCCTTGCATTTTAGTGGGAAATCTCTTACTATTTTTGAAAGCTTGGGGCAGTGCCTTACACTTCCTTCTTTTTTGGGTAGTGGCCTAGAAATGGCCATCGTGCTCTGCCTTTCCTTCCCCCGTGCTTATCCAGCAGCTCTTTGCTTTTCGTTGCGCTGAACCTCCCCCTCGCGTTCCTGCTCCCAGTGGCAATTACGGATTCTGCGCTGAGCCTGCCTGCAATCTTGTCTATCCCTCTGTCTAAGATGTATGCCGCGGCACAGATCCTGTGCAGCCATCCATAATAATCTCGTTTATTGTGGTTTTATCTCTTCTTCCCAGTAGCGATGTACTGCCTGTCCTTGGGGCTCCTCTGGTGTCTTGAGCACCATTTGGGTTTGAATAGGCTTGTTTGTATCGAGGCTCCGCTTGTTAATGCTCTTGGCATGGCTCCCAGGTCTCAACAAAGTTACCCAAATTGATCTGGGATGGCCTTGTGACTCATTAGTCTGCGAGAATTAATCCCATGTAGCTCAGCCTCATCAAAACCGAACTCCTCGCTCTGTGCTGCCTTTCACACGAGCTGCCGTGGGCAGGGAGGTGGGAGCTGCAGGGCTCCCAGCTGGCCCAAGTCCCTGCGGGAGGACGCAGGGATCCTCACCGCGCCGTGCTGTCATTTTTACAAAAGCTGCCCCTCTCTCCAGGTCCTCCACCCTTCTCAAAAGCCCTTTGCTCTGTTTGGCAGCACGGCAGGACTGCAAACAGGTTTTCTCTGTTGCCCATCGGTGGAAAGGCACCTTGCCTCCAGCTGCACCCTGCTCAGGCTTGTTGCTGCACGCTCGGGCTGATGGTGCTGCCAGGCTGCCATGCTGGGATGCTGTGCTCTGCTGGGCTGCCATGCACTGATGAGAGCTGCAGCGTCGTTTTGGAAAGCAGAACAACTCAACCCACAGCAGCCACAGGTCGGGTGGGAGCACACACATCAACCCACACAGAGCACAGAGCTGATCCCACCCACAGCCGTGTGCTTCTCTGCCCGAAGCCAGCAGCCCTCGTCTTTGTGCACTGCACCTCTCAGCTCACCTCCTTTCTCTCCGTGTCCCCATCTCCAGTGGTTCTGCTAATTTAGCAGCTCATCCTTCGGGCGAGTGAATGGTAGCAGAGAGCACACACACGTCAGCAGAGCGTGCCATTTGCTTTTGTTTTCTGTTCCACTTTCAGCCTATTTTTAGGAGGTAGCTCTGCAGCTCTTTTGGTTTTGTTTCATAGTTGATGCAAACCTCTAGCTTTAATTTTGTGGTCATATTAATATAAAGTTTATCCTTCTGATTTATGGGAATGAACCATAAATGTGCTGGTGCTGGGAAACCAGAGAGTGCATCCCTGCAGGGCGGGGAGTCGTGCTGTGGGGCTGTGCTGTGGGGCTGTGCTGTGCTGTGGGGCTGGGCTGTGCCATGGGGCTGGGCTGTGGGGCTGTGCTGTGGGGCTGTGCTGTGGGGCTGTGCTGCGCTGTGGGGCTGTGCTGCGCTGTGGGGCAGTGCTGCGCTGTGGGGCTGCGCTGTGGGGCTGGGCTGTGCTGTGGGGCTGGGCTGTGCTGTGGGGCAGTGCTGTGCTGTGGGGCTGCGCTGTGCTGGGGGGCTGTGCTGTGGGGCAGTGCTGTGCTGTGGGGCTGTGCTGTGGGGCAGTGCTGTGCTGTGGGGCTGTGCTGTGGGGCTGTGCTGTGGGGCTGCGCTGGCACATTTGCAACAGAACAATTTCTGCATCCACCCGAGATTCACTGGGATTTGAAGTATTTCAGCTTGTTTTGCAAGACGCAGATGTACGAGTGTTGGGCACAGGCATTCCTGCAATAACAATAGTCACATGCAAGCACAACAATAGAGCCTTATTTTTAGAGTGTTTTTCATACCAGCCCTGTCCCCCAGCGTTCAGCAGTTTGTGGTTGGGGATTTGTGCCATCTGGAGATGTAAGGGGAAGGTTTTCAGTGGGGCTCTGTGGCAGTGCAGAAGAAGCGTGCGCTGTTTGGAGTCCCGCGGTGATGCAGGGTGTGGGCTGTGCGTGGGGCAGCTGGACGTGGGGCAGCAGGAGCAGCTCTGGGGGGATGAGGGGCATCCTATCCTGGTCTCCAGGCCGTGGTTGCTCATTACTTCTGCAAATCGTGACTCGCATCTGCAGATCTTGGCTTCAGACTGCTTTCCAATCTCGACTTCTCGTCGGCGGTTGGCTGGAGCAGGTCTGTAACAGCTTTGCAAACAGAATACCTGCTGCCTCTGCCTGCATCGTGGCACGGATGGGGGCCGTCGTGGGCACCTGGTGGGACGTGAGACGCTTGCAGTGAGATGCATTTTGGAAGAGTCCCCGTGGGTAACACACAGAACCAAAGAAGAGCAGTCAGGCTGCGGCTGTTCCTGTGCTGCCCAACCAAGGCTGCAGCCAAAACCGCGTCCTGAGGCTGCGGCACACTTCAGAAACCCTTCTGTGTAAAGCTGACCTGAAAAGATGCAGAGCATCTCGGATGAAAGGGCCCATAAATGCCAGAAGTGCTTTGGAAAACCTGCATCCTGCTTCTTGTCTCTTTCTCCTAAAGTGTTTCCAAATGGAAGTTGCTCGAAATGGGTTCCGTGAGGTGCCAGCACCGTCCTGGGGGAAATCCCGTTCAGGAAGGCTGGTCTTTCATTGCTGCTGTTGATGCGTGTAGTACATCTAATTTGTTTTAAGGGAGTGAAAATATTACCCCTAGGTGTCTGTCTAGACTAGGATAAGGGGCTTGGTTTCGTTCTTAATGGGTTAGTTAACGTGCTTTGGGACCACTTTGGTTTATGGACTGATTTACCAGGGGGAAAGCAGCATATGGGTTGGCTTTAATATCTGCAGGAAGAATGGAACTTTTGAAAAAAAGGGGAAATGTTGATGATTGAGGCAAGAGAAGGGATCTCACTGCCAGCCCAGCAGCACGGCCCGCTCTTTGAGCCTCAGTAGGCAGAATGGCACCTGTGGTGTTGCTGCAGTGCCGGGGAGCAGCGGGGGATGGGATCCCCGTGTGCATGGGGGGCAGCGGTGGGGAAGGGCGGCGTTTCCCTATCGGATCGGGGAGCACTGAGGGCAGCAGCAGAGGGGAATGAGCTGCAAAGCCGCACGAGGGGACGGCGCTGGGCAGGATTAGGGTTAGAACTCTCCTGTCTGCCTGCCTTCCCAGTGCAGGGGCTTCATAGGGTCACTATGGTTGGAAAAGACCACTTCAGGTCATCGAGCCCAACCTTCTGGACCTGCCATCCCCGGGATGGATTTTCCATTTGCACCGAATTGTTCTGAAGGGATTTTGCCTGGTTTGAGTTCCGCAGGTGCTAATTTGATACTTTGATTTGTTTGAGGGTTTTCTGTTTTAATTCTCTCGACTCTTCACAAGGGAATTATGCTGGCAGGTTCCAGGTGGCTCTGCTGACCGCCTGATTTATTGAGCAGCCTGCAGCCCGCTTGGTGAGTTGCACACAGAATTGATGCAGTGTCTGCACCGCCGCCTTCACACTCCTGACTCACATTTTCCAAAGCCTCAAAATAAAGTAGATCGTCTCCAGTTCTTTCTTCACCAGAGCAGTAATCTGAGCTTAACTTCAGGAAAAAGTCATCTTTGTCAGCGCTGACACCCGTGGGTAAGCAGTGAAGTGGTAAACATGTGCAGCATGCCCTCGTCCTGCCTTTGGGAGCATCCTCTCGCGAGGCTCCACTGCGTCGGTGAGGAACTGCGGGTTGCAGGTGAAGGTGGGGATGAGATCGGCTGCAGAGACGCACTGTTGGAAGCCGGGCTGCTGACGTTTTCCTGCATCCCGTGGCTGCCCAACCCAGGGGTGCTGCTGGGCAGCGCAGTGCTCCGGGGACTGCCGTGAAGCGTGGCTTTGGGTTTACTTCCTGCAGGCAGTCCGTGCTTGTTAGCAGGGTAAGAGAAAATCACACGTGAGCTATGGCAGCATGGTGTGCTTTGCTTGGAAGTGACTTTTCAGTTTTCTCTGGCCACAGCTGCCCGTCAGCTCGGTGATGACGGAGCTCTGAAGCACACTTTGGTAATCTGTCTGCGTTTCCTCGCTTCCCCTCACCATTCCCAACATGCTAAAAATCATCAAAGCGTGGAAATACTGTTCCACGCTGCAGGAAGAGGGATGGGAGTGTGTTGCTGGTATCCAATCATCTGCTTATCCTGCCTGTTCTTAAGAAGAGAATTTATTGAAGCAATTTATCCTGACTAAATGTGATATAAATCTGAGCACATGTATGTGCATAGCAGCCCTATTCCGTCGTGAACGAGCGGCTGAATCTGCCTTTAAAGAACGAGCAAAGCTTCCTGCTGCCAGCCCAGCAGCTCTGACTGCGTGCTGTCCCCAGTTCGTGGCAGAGCTGTGCCGTGGGATGGGGCTGGCAGGCAGAGCACGAGGCAGCACCGGGCTCTGCTTCGCTTTGCATTGCTTTCCTTTGGTTTGCTTTGGATTGCCTTGCTTTCCTTTGGTTTGCTTTGCTTTGCTTTGGTTCCCCCTCTCTCATTCTCTGTGGGCCGTTGGAGCCCCAGCAGCCATGGCTGATCCGTTTCTTTCGTTTCTCAGGCAGTTTTAATTCGCCTTGGAATTGTGGGCTTAGGGCTCTGCTGACCTCGTGCTGTTCTTGTTGGGAAGGCAGAGGGTGGGATGGACAGATTTCCAACCTTAGCAGTGCAGTGTTGGCTGCCCTGGGAGACACAGCAGCTCCTTCCCATAATTATGCCACGTGTTGGACAATAAGATTTGTTTGTTGATGGAACAGATACATCCCCAAGCTCATCCCACACCACCATACGCATACAGGGGTGGCTTCAGCAGTCTGTAAACACTTCCAGCGCTGAGCTGTTTGACAGCAGGGTGTGTTATGGCGTTTCCTGCAGCTCGTGCCCTCACTGCTGGCTCAGTGCTGCAGCTCTCACCGTGGGCAGCACCACTGCTGCAATGTGGGCCGGCCTGGGAGCCTCTGGGTCCGGGGGTGAGCTGGGGAGCCCCGAAGGCTCAGGGTCCCCTCGCAGCCTGCGCTCCAGGAGGAGCTTCTTAGGATGGCCGTGCTGCTATTTCCATCCAGGAATGCTTTTCAGACATTAACCTCCGAGCCCCGCGAGTGCAAACTTGTGCCCCAGGCTCTGGAAGCAACTTGTCAAAGCCTGCACAAATCAGTGACTAAATGCAGAGTGGAGAGGCTGGAAATAATGACTTGCTTCTACTTTCAGTGTGATGGACAACGCTGCCTGCAGCTCGTGTGCTGAGTGCTGTGACTCCTCCGTGCCTCCTATGGGCGAGGAGGACAGGCACAAAGTCGGGCTGTGATGGGAAAACGAGATCCAGGCTGCCCAGGACAGCAGTTATCAGACCTTTAGTTGTTCTTTAGATTTACCACCTTTAGTTTTACCAGCCCCTGTACGGCAGGCGGTGAAATGACTCCAGTGCTGAGCTGCAGCGTGCTGCGTGTCCCAGCTGTTATCCTTTGTTCCTTCCTTACAGGAAGAGCAGTGACTGGGTGGCCCTGTGCTGCAGCTGGTGAGCAAGGGCTGTCTCTTGCCTCACCCAGCCTTGCATTGCTGTGCTCAGCTAACAGGAATATTACATGCTGTTCTTCTGGACTTTGAGTGCAGGTGACACAGCATATGAGGAGCTCTCTGCTTCCCTTCTCCTTCAAAGCCGTGGGTGCCACATCCCTGGAGGTGCTCATGGCCATGGATGAGGCCCTGGGCACCCCGTCTGGTGCCTGACATCGTGGTTGGCAGCTTTGGGTTGGATGTGAGATCCCTTCCATTTGCAGTGTTGTGCAGTCAGTGTGAGCAGCGCTTTGGTGCCGTGGGAAGGTTCGACCTCTCCATCTCTCCCTGCTCTCGAGGCTGCACTGTGGGTAAAGCTCCGTCTTCAGGGCTTCCGTGTGCCTTCAGAGCAGCTGCTGTGCTGTCCTGTGCTGGGACACAGGCTGCCCCTTGCTGGCATTTCACCTCCCTGCACGGTGCTGTCACCTCTCAGTGCCCCACTGCGCCTCAGGGCTCTCGGTGGTGCTGGGATGTTTTTGCCCATCTTTACTGTCACTCTTGTCCCATCCGGGAGCGTTCTGCCCACTGTCCGATTCCATTTGGGATGTCTGTGGGTCTGCTCCATAAATCCAAAGCCCGGTGCTGTGGGATCCCCCCCTTTTGGAGGGGAGGAACGGGCAGCCGCTTCTGCGCAGCTTTGGGTTGGTGCTGTGCTGTGCTGCAGGAGGTTCCGCCCTGCAGCCACGCGTTGGAGCCTCGCCTGGAAATTACTAAAGAATTTCTTTATTCCTCCTTAAACTACGTCGATTTTGAGCACCGGGGGACCGTTTTGAACCCCGTGTTGCTCACCCTGCGCTGCAGTGTTGCATTCTCAGAGCACTTTCCTGTACCCAGCTCCTAAAAGCAGTGCCCCCCTCCCCGGTGCCGTGTCCCCATGGATGCGGTCTGGCTGCTGAGCTTTCTGCTCCTGCACCCAACCCGGAGCACAGAGCTGCTGGAGCAGCCATGGCGTTCTCTGCAAAGCAAAGGGAGAGCATTCGCTGCGTGATGGCTTTTTAAAACCCCGCTATGAGAATAGCAGTGGGTGGAGGGAATGGTTATTCCTCCAATTTGGGGCGGTGGGGGCGGCTTTATTTACTCTTATTTCTTATTAATAAGAGTGGCTTCACTCGTAGCATAATAGGAGCGAGTGTTTTGTTATCCTTGGCTGTAATCTGTGATAAACTGCCCCTGCCATCAGCCTCGTAGTTTACCCACTAGGGAGCCGGATTATTGCCTTGTAAAATGGAGCACCACTCCTATAATCCCTTAATTAATTAAATGACAAATTTTAGTTCTCTCCCATTGAAAATATAACTTGCACATAGAGAGGACTTGGATTTATTCCATCGCTTCGTGCTCACACGTTGGGTTTTTCCCCCCCCCAAAGACCACCGCTGCCTTCGCTCGCTGCAGTGCAGGTGGGGACGAAGCGGTGGCTGATGCCTGGGGGCCGTGGGGCTCAGTGTGGGGCAGCCCCCTGTGGTTCCCAGTGGCCCTTTGCCCACAGGGCAGCACTTTTCCCATACATGAAAACCAGTGGGACCCTCCGACGCCTCGTTAACGGCTCGGGTTGATCTCTGTTCCCCGATGGGACGCAGGACGCAGCCATCTCCTCCTCCCTGATTAATTACAGTCCTGCACGTGGCTGCTTCTGCTCCAGGTATTTAAAATTGACTTATTTTTTTTCCCTTCTTATTTAACAGTTTCCTCTTTTCTGCTCTCTCCCCAGCGTAGCTGAGCTGCATGAAATATGGGCGACGACAGACCCTTCGTGTGCAACGCCCCCGGCTGCGGCCAGGTACCTGCACAGTGTGCTTTATTGTGAACGTGTCGCTGTGAATCAAAGTGGCTGTTTTATCACTGAGGCAAAGAGTTTAAAGGCGGTGTTTTACGTGATCACTGGAGGTAATCAGATCGGAGGATTTGCAGTGTGTAAATCCAGGTTATGAGCGAGCGCGGGCACTCCAACGTAATGAAACCTGCTGTGCTTTGTGGTGTGTTGTTATTCTGTCCGTGTGTCCGTGTGTTCCACTGCACAGCACAACCTCATCTCCGTTCACGTCTGCCCAGAGCTCTGCTGTCTCCTATCAGAGCATTGGGGAGGGCGGAGGTTCACTCCGTGTGGACGAGTTCTTTGCCGTGTGCATCAGCTGATGGTTTGTGTCGTGTTATGCAGACCCCAAACTGCTGTCGTCTGTTCCGGACTTGCTGAAAAATAGAAGGGAGGGAGAGGGAGAAAAAAGACCCGTTGCGAATTTTTGCTCTGTGGGTGACAAAGTGGAGTCGGCTGCAGCCGTGCAAAGCGTTGGTGCAAACTGGAGTGAGCTCCAGGCCGTCCCAGCGCTGCGTTGGTGGGAGGAGCGGAGCATTGCACAACCCTGCGTGTGCTGCTGCAATGGGGACTGGGAGGAACCAGCACAGCCCTGTGTGGGGTGTGGACAGCTGGGATGGTCTGTTCTGAAGCGTTCCGACCTCAGAATGCAACTGGTAGGATGGAGAGGAGGGGGCTCTGTGCCTTCAGTCGGGCCTCCGGCGCTCCGTGCCCGCCGTGTGCTGCTGGTCACAACGCCTGGGAGCTCTGACCCCCCACAGGGTCCCCCCCGTCCCCCCTGGGAGTTGAAAGGAGGGATAATGTTGCATCCCATGCGAATTCTGCGACATTTATTTTTGTAGTGCAGAAACGGGTCCAAAAAAAGGACTCCAAACCTGCACCTGTGGCTCTTTAACCAGCAGCGCTTCAGCTCTGCTGCACTTCGGTCCCGTCCGCAGCGCTTCCCATCCACGTGCAGGTGATCTTCCTTCTTTTTCTTTTTTTTTTTTTTGTAGGCTGCTTTTTATCCTGAACTTCTTTGCCTGTGAAATTGTGCAAGTCATTTATAAAATGTATTAGCTGCATTTGAGCACTTAATGATGTGAGCACCTCAATCATACAACCTTAAAATCGGATTCAAACAAGCAATTAAGGCAAACAACAATGTATTTAAATTTAATCTCCCACAATCTCCCACAAATGACATATAAAGGTGGTTGCTTCCTCCTTTCGCTGTTCCAGACTGCTGCTTATGGGTAATTCTGACAATTCTTCATGTTAATATTGAAATGTTCGAATCCAGGTAATTCATCCCGCTGTGATTCATTGTGATCCAGCCTGACCTCGCGCACGGCTTCCTGGAACGTCCTTCAGTACCCGTTCAAACCAGAGCATGTATGAAATAATGATGATCCAAGCTTGATTTAAAATATTTCCAGTGATGGAGAATTC
This sequence comes from Meleagris gallopavo, assembly GCF_905368555.1. Classification (NCBI taxonomy): domain Eukaryota; kingdom Metazoa; phylum Chordata; class Aves; order Galliformes; family Phasianidae; genus Meleagris; species Meleagris gallopavo. The sequence goes on along the minus strand of NC_139434.1, from coordinate 2,562,567 downwards.
ACCGCAGCCCTCGGTTAAGTTGTTCTAACAGTTAATTGCTCTCTCTGGTGGGGAAGAATTGCCTTATTTCCAGTCTGAACCTGCTCGGCTGCAGCTCCTGGGCTGCGGATCTTATTAATTTTTGTTTGTTAGACAGAAAATCCTTCCTAGCAGATCTCGGTGGGTGTTTACCGACCGATGGAGTCACCCTTTGCAGTCCTTCAGACTGCACACACAGCCCCAGCCTCTCCCTGTAGGTCTCCTGTGAGCGGAGCAGCAGCATGGGGAGATTCTTCCCAGCCCAACAAAGAGCTGTGCTGGTGCTGGAGGGGCTCTCCTGCAGCGTTCAACTCATTTTCTCATTCTTTAAGACCTTTGGGTGTATTTTGTATGCAAGTACTGCTGAGTGGGCAGCTGTGCTGGATATTGAGCCACTTTGGCCACCAGGGTCACCGTGTGTGGGGCAGTGCCTGCTGGCTGCGTCCCTTTGCCGTGGCTCCGATGTCTCTGTTCCTTTCACTTCCAGACCTCTGATCTCTTCCCCGATCCGTCAGCATGTTTTGGTCCCTGCAGGCTCCTGCTTCTTTGGGTACATCCCCCATTTTCGGGGGGATCCTGTTCCCAAGGACGTGCTGCCAGGGCTCCAAACAGCGGCAGTGGGTTCAGCTTCCGTCACCAGAAGGCACAGAGCAACCATCAGCGCCGTTCCACTCCGAGTGCTGCGTCCTTCCCTGTGTGAGCTCTGCATTGAGATGCACAGCAGCGCCAGAGGTGACAGGAGGAGGGAGAACAGAGCCAGGCCGACCCGAGCAGGGGACTGAAGGCAATCACCATGAAACCAGTGGTGATTTTCTCACTTCAGCTTAAAGGCAAAAGAATTCTTTTGTTTCCCAGTGCCATTCCTTTGACCCGTCGGCTGCTTCCTTCCCTCCGTACCTCACACCACCCCAATTCTTTGGCTTTGTTCCTCTTTTCCCTGCTTTCCCTTCATTGCTTTGGGCACAAGGAGGCCATAGGACTGAATTTCCAGGGCAGCGAGGAGGGGGAAATGGGAGCAGCCACCAAAAATAGATGCGCTGATCCCTCCGTGCCCCCCACATCACCGCGGTCAGTGGGGCTCCGGGGGGGGGCCATAAACATGTTGTGGTTGCTAGGTCTGTAAGGGCTGTTATTTTGGGATCCTGTGTGTTCCATCACTTCCCAACAGCACGACTGCTGCGACGCAGCTGACTTCTAAATGCTCCCCATGCTTTTAAAAAGGGTTCTTCCCAAGGTCGTGGGGGGTGGGTCCTTCTGGGGGGAGATATGGGACCGTTCCCCCCTGACCCTCCACTGTGTGCATTGCAGGGCAGTGGGCAGCTGCTGCCTCCTCTGGCGCAGGGCTGTGCCTGCACTGAGGCTCCTATTGAACTCATTAAGCAAAACGAGGTGCTGCGCGCCGCTAATCATCGTTAAAAGTCTCCTAATGCCATTTATTGTGCAGAGATGAAAGTCAGCCTCAGCACAACCATGTGCTCGCTGTGAGCCGACGCGCTGCCGGTGAAGTTGGAAGGCAGGGCTGAGTCTGTATAACGACACGGCTGTGACTCATTAACACGGGGTAATTAAAGCTGAAGGGATCCGGAGCCATGGTCTGTAAGGGAGGAGGGCAGTGGGTGGCGCTGGGCTGTGGGGCAGTCGGGGGGGTCCTCGCAGGGTCCGTTTCCCTGCCAGCACTGCCAGCACCTCCCACCATGCCCGGGGTGGGCAGCAGAGCGCTGTGAAAGGCACCGCTGGCTGCTGAGCCGCCTTCTGCTGCCCTCCCAGAGAGCTTCGGGGGCTCCAGGCCTGACAAAGCATCGCAACAGAGGACGTCTCTACCAGTAGAGATGCTTGGTCCATTCCCATCCCGGACAGATGGGGCCCATCCCACGGAGCGGCTCTGCGCAGAGCAGGGCTTCTCCTGCCCGCACACCCCACGCCATTTCCCTCCTCGGAAGCGACGCAAATCACTGCTGTGTCCTCATTCGGCACTGCAGTTATCCAGGCCATTTCCTCAAACAATCGTTTGCTTTTTAAACCCGCCCTTAATTTAACAATTTATTCCCTTTAAGCCCACGGCACCGAGGTGATGCTCGTGCAGTGTCCGAGAAACGCAAAGCCCAGAACTTTCACGAGGCCAGACAATGATTTTTCTTCTTTGTGGTTTATTGTATCCTCTTATCTTGTCATATAATAGAAATAATGTTTATGGCATTGAGGCCTCAGCATCACTTGGCATTTAACCAACCTCAAAAGCAGTTTATTGCTTTGTATACTCTGCCACCATGACCATTATCCCTTAAATCTCTATTGCTTTGTAATATACGAGGCAACAAACGGCTTCAGCGATTGGTTCAGGGTGGGACCGAAGCAAAGGTGTGTTTTGTGGCTTGTATAATCCAAACGAATATGGATTATTCCTTTCATACGAGGCAGAGGGGGGAAGAAACGGGCAGCTTCTCCCTCTGAGGAGCGCCCAGTGACGGGCTCTCCTTGCTGAGGGTCTCACTTCGACGTGGGCTGGGACATGCGTGGTGCTGGGGCAGCTCGGGCGCTGCTGTGGGACGTTCTGGGCTGTGATTCGTGCTGATATTTCTTTGTCCCAGCACCAGGCAGGGAGCAGCACAAGGACTGAGCCTGGCCTGCGTTCCTGCAGAGGCTGAACGCCCTCGGGGGAGGCAGGTTGGATTCAGAGCAGCGGAGTGCAGCAGGCAGGGAGGTGTGCGGGCAGCGCAGGGTGAGGGAGAGCAGCGCCTGCACCGGTCTGCTTTACAGCTGAGTGTTTTCCACTTTAATTCTTGGTGCTGATTTAACGGCCCTGCTGGGGTCTGCCTCCTGAGGCTCCATTCCTGGCGCTGCCGAAGGGCAGCACGGGAAATTCAGAGGGCTGAAATCAAATCTGTGAGCGGCGTCAGCCCCGTTGGCGACCTGTTGTGAGAGCAGGCAGGATTTAAATGGCTGTTAAGCAGAGTTACGGCACCCCGTCCTCCTGTAGAAATCGTTCCTGTCTCGGCACTGGGACTGAGCAGGGCTCCGTTTGGGCACAGACTGGTTTTCCTAGAGAGCTCGGGCTCCTGGCAGCCGCGGGTTTAATGAGGTCGGTGCTGATTCGTCTTTGGAAACCTGAGCTGATGAAGCAGGAGAGCAGCCGATAGCGTTGGTCACAAGTGGGCTGGTGGGGATGGACAGCCGTGGGGTGGCACAGACACGGCGCCGTGGGGCACCAGGGGGCCACGCAGCTCTGGATCCCACGTGGAACAGATCCCGTCCATCGTCCATCAGCCCTTCCGGACAGCCGAGGGCCGTGCCCACATACGGCCAAACGTCAAAGTGAAAAATGGTGGATGGGGAAGACGGAGCGAAGATAACGGCCTTCCCTGAGCTCTTCCTGATCGTGGGCACAGACAGCCCTGTCCTGCACTTAGCGTGCAGAGCCACGTCGCGTGCAGCCCCTCCGCGCCCGCGTGGTTCGCAGAGCTGAGCCGTAAAGCGCAGTTTTTCCTCGCTGTGTTTTAAATGGAAGCAAAACGTCTGCAGCTCCACATCTGCAGCCCTTTATCTGCAGCTGCCAGCGGCCCAGGTGAAATTCTGCAGAGAAACATCTCGCTTTAAAGGCCTTCCATCACTTCCCAGGAATGCAGGTTCGCGGAGTTAATTATTGATTTCCAATTACGGCCCTTCCAGCTGCGCTACCTGCACAAATGGCAGAGGCTGCACGTTGACAGGGTGGAAGGAGGGTTTGTTTGGAGCAGCTCTGGGGTTGTTAGCTCCAAAAAAGTGCGTTCGTCTGAACTGCAATTCGTGCGTGGTGTCAGCAGAGCGGAATGATCTCCCCCACCTCTCACGAAGGTGTTTTTGGAGGTGGGGAGAGGAGAGCTAATTTTGAATAGTAATCAGCTGGAGAAGGCATCTGAAACCAGTAAACGTTTATTTTTTACACTCCTATAACTTAAAAACGGCCAAACCAATTTAAACCAAATTGGATAATAAAAAATATTGCTCCTAGGCTGAGCCCCTCTATGCCAAGTTCCAGCCTAGAATGAATTTTTATGACCAAATTATAAACCCCCTAGAAATGAAGGCTTAAAATGGAAATGTTGACAGACCTTTAACTACAAAAGCACTATAACAGAACTTCTTTTTTTATAAAATGGCTGTTTTAAAATATAATTAAGACTTAAATATTATTTAATAGCAGCATTTCCTGTAAGTTAAAGCCTTTATCATTCCTATGGCTGGGATTCATTGCCAGCTCCAAGAGGGCCATTTCTGCTTTGCATTGGAAGCACGTGCGCGCGCTGAAGCGGTGCAGACACTTGTCTGTCAGATGGAAATGGCTCCGGACAGCTTTCCAGACCCCCCTCTGCTCAGTAAGAGCCCGGGTGCCACGGCACTGCAGGACCCGTGCACAAATCCCACAGCAAACTCACGGCAACCTGTGCCAAAGGGCCGACCTGTGCTCGCGTGAAATCGCCGGTGCAGGAGAACGTGTTGGCATTCCCTCTGGCTGACGGGGCATTAATTAGGAGCTGTGAGGTATTAACGAGGAGCTCTGCTGTTCCCAGCCGTGCCCGGAGCAGCCATCTGCAGCTGTCTGCACTGCAGCACAGCAGGGAGGGCCGTCCCTTGTGGTTGTGCTGCTCTGCTGCAGAGCTCCCTGCAGCCCTGCACTGCTCTGCGTGCTGCAGGGCGGCCGCTGCACCGCACCCGGCACCCGGCACAGGGCTCGCTTTCCATCCCTGCCCTTTTGGGATAATTCCTCAATTTTGCTGCCGTCCCCCCCCCAACCCCTTTGCTGTAGGTTTATAAGCAACCCCACAGTGGTTGCTGCAGTGCTGCAGTGCAGGGGCTGTTGCTACACCTGTTCCCCTCGTGCCAGCGGGACGAGCAGTGGAAAGGCGACAGCACAGTGACCTCTGCTTTCTGCTGCTGCCTTCCTCCGTGTCCTCCCTGGGTTAACCCAGCTGCCTTCCTCACCCTCCACACTGGGACGGGCTGCTCTCCACCTGCAGCCATGGGTGGGTGCTGCTTCCCAGGGCACTGCAGCTGCTGTTGCTGTGCTGGGTTTTTCTGTGCACGGTGTGGGCACGGCCGGGAGGTTCTGGGAGCTGCTGGCTCCGCTCCGTACGGCTCTGCAGCAAATTTCACTGAAGAACTCTCAGATTCAATTCGGTGTAGATTTGGGGGGAGGAGGCTATGAATTGCTTTACGGGTCCATAGCGGAGATAAGCGACTTCAACTCGTGTTGACTCTTTTCTAGCTCCAATTTTCTCAGCAGCAGCAGCTGGGCCGCCTGGCTGCTCGCTGTGGAGCTGCACCGAGGTTTGGCAGCGGTTCTCACATTTCTTAGAGTTATCTGCTCCGGCTGCGTTCGGATTTCCAGCCCATTGGCTGCAGCAGCAATTAGCAGGAAGAAATAGCAGCTCTGGATTTGCAGCAGTAGCGGCGAGGCTTTCCCCTCTGTCTCTGATGCTGCGCTGAGGCTGAGAGCAACGCCTCCAGGTATGCAGCAGCTGCCATCGCTGGGTGCAGGTCTTGCAGAAGGTGCACTTACATTTTGGTGCTGCAAAAGGGGCACAGAGAGCTCCCATCCCTTCCACGAGGGGCCCTCCTGCAGCACGGCTGCTCGCAGCCCACGGAGCCGTCTCTGCAGTTCCTCCAACGCTGCCAGGTTTCTAACAAATCATTTCTCTGTTGGTTTTTTTTCTTCCTGAGCCGTATCCTCGCTGTTTGTTCCCACATTATGAGGCAGTTTCCACTTTCCAAAGCAGGGGGGGACGGGGAGGAAGGGTTTCTCCTTTCTTGGGAACATGATCAGGGCTGCAGAACTACCCACAAAGGAGCACGGCCGGGCACTGGCAGGGAATGCTTTCTTCTCCTTGTGATTTAAGGGGCTCCACAACCACAGAGTGTCTGCTCTGAACAAAGTAATCTCAGCCTGGTCCTTACCTCGAGCTGTTGCTCTATATCACAGATGCAAGCTGTGTGTGCTGCCAGCACGAGGCCGTAAATCGAGCTGGGCTCTTTTATTAACTCAAAATTAGATGGATCTAAAAACTTGCTTGTGGTCTGCAGCTTAACAGGAGCACAGAGCTGCCCAGGTGTGCATGCTCCTGCAGCAGTGCACCCTGCAGTGCTCCATGCTGGCTGTGCTTCTGCAGCAGTGCACATTGCAGTGCTCCATGCTGGCTGTGCTTCTGCAGCAATGCACCCTGCAGTGCTCCATGCTGGCTGTGCTCCTGCAGCAGTGCACATTGCAGTGCTCCATGCTGGCTGTGCTTCTGCAGCAGTGCACCCTGCAGTGCTCCATGCTGGCTGTGCTCCTGCAGCAATGCACCCTGCAGTGCTCCATGCTGGCCGTGCTCCTGCAGCAGTGCACATTGCAGTGCTCCATGCTGGCTGTGCTTCTGCAGCAATGCACCCTGCAGTGCTCCATGCTGGCCGTGCTCCTGCAGCAATGCACATTGCAGTGCTCCTGCAGCAGGCACAAATACTTTGCTATTTTAAAAGCAGTCTTTTGCTGATCGGGTTGTTTGCTTTGGGGGTTTTGTTGTTGTTGCTCTGAGGTTCCCATCTCACCCCTCTGCTGATCTCTGCACATTCTGTGTTTTATGACAGGAGCAGATCTCTCATTCTGCAGCGCAGATGCAGCATGCAGCTGTGACAAAGCCCTTCTCCTCCATGCCTGCAGAGGCATTTAATTCCCAGACATGCGTGAGCGTGCAGGACTTGCTGTACACAGTCTGGGACAAAAATCATCCGGGGGGGCTCAGCCTTCACCTCCCACCTCCTTCCCCAGCCCCAGCGATGCAGAGGAGGCTCCCAAGGAGAAGAAGGGCTGTGTGTTCCTTTGCTGCCCTGCTTCAATTTCCATCGCTCACCGACACAGGGGGGCACTTTCAGCCACGCTGCCGCCCCGTGCAACTCTCCCACGGCTCTGCAGGAGGGAGAAATGGGCAGCAGGAGAGCAAGCAGAGCTCAAACCCCTCCCGGAGGCTGAGCCCCCCCTCGGGGTCCGGACCCCCCCTGTCTCTGGTGCTGGGGGGTCGCTCCGCCCCTCTGCGGCAGCGCAGTGTGAATGGGGACGGTGCGTCCTTCTGCAGAGAGCCCACAGCTCTGCGTGGGGGAAAAACCCATTGAAGAGCACAGGTTCTCCTTGCTGGAGGAATGGGGGTGGGGTAGCACACCTCTCCGCAGCAAAATCTGGGATTTTTCTTTTGCATTTTTTTCTTAGAGCTTTGAGGGTGTGAGCAGAGCTTTGCATAGAAGGCATTTCTGAATTTTAAGCTGTAGGGTTTTTTTGCCATCCCCTCTCCCCCCTCTGTGGCTGCTGCTTTGCGTGACGAGCTCAGGGGTGCAGCTCCTCCTTAAGGCACAGAACCCCACACCGCTGTGCCCATTGCTGGCGATGCTGTGTTTCTGTTGAGCAATAAATGGGTTTATTTCCAGGGATTGGTTTGGAGGACATGCAGGGTTTGCAGGGGCTGCAAGCACACGAAGAGCCACACAGCCGTGGGCAGAAGGGAGAGGTGCAGTGCAGTTCCATTTAGGGGCACAAAAAAGGGTCCCTTCGTTGTGCAAAATGTGGCAATTTGGGGGTTTTGCTTTGAGAGCATCACCCCTCCCTGTCCGGGGGGATTTGGGCTGAAGTGGGGGAGGTTTGAGCTCATGGGTGGTAATGATGGGAAGAGGTGTGGGGTGGGGAGGGGCTTTGTGACTATGGGTGGGGGGGTGAAGGGTGTTAACTAACGAACTCTGCTTAACGATGCGCCGACAAACTGCACCGCCACATCGCCGGCATCGCGGCAGCTGTTCTGCTCAAATCATTTTATTTGATTCGATTTGATTTTATACAGCGGATTAAAACAATAAAAACATTAAAAGTCCTTAAAATTCCCCCCGGAGAGTAAAGATGCAGACAATGAGGGCTGTGTGTGAGTGTGAGCAGAGGGTGGGAGAGCCGTAAATCCATCGGGCGGCGGCGGCTCCGCTAAATGGCACCATTACATGAAATGAGGTTCTGCAGAGCGTCCGTGTGAGCGGATCTGAGCTGGGAGGGACCTGAAGGGACCACAGATCCACCCCTGCAGCCAAAGCACCCTCCCTGTGCTCCGTCCCCACTGGCTTTCCTTGCACCGAAGGAGCTGCTCTGCTCCGTCCTTATGGAGCAGTGCAGGCGCACAGCGATGCTGAGTCGTCGTTAGGCTGCCCTGTGAATGATGAATTGGGCAATTAGGAGCGTTGGGGTGCGCTGCAGTTGGGGTGGCTTCTGGAGGGGCTTTGCTCTGCTCTCCAAAGCTGTGAGGTGCACAGCCCTCACCCAGCATTCTGGTTCTGTGTGTAAACAGCGAAGGCATCCGTCTGCAGTGCCGCATCCAAGGATCATCTCCTCCCTTCCAGGACCACCCCCCCTTCCAGGACCATCTCTTCCCTTCCAGGACCACCCCCCCTTCCAGGACCATCTCCTCCCTTCCAGGACCATTCCCTCCCAGCCCAGAAGCTCTGCATCCCCAGAGAAAGGAAGGCAGGCCAGAATGCCAGGAGGCTTCCTCCTGAGGGCCCTACTAAGGCACGTGGAAAATAAAGAGGAGGGGATTGGTGGTAACCACCACGGAGGCACCAAGGGCAACTCGTGCCTGAGGAACCTGTGGCCTTTTGTGGTCCCTTCCTACCCAAACCGTTCTGTGATTCCAACCCAGTGCAGTGTAGGTGAGATGGGGGCGAAGAGCCCTCGCACCGGGTGGCTGTGATGGCACAGGATCCCACTTTTCTCCTTCAGTGCCACACAGCTGCCCAAACAGCTCAGCCCTGGAGCTTCCTGTTGTAGAGCAGGGCTGAATGCATCTCCCTGCTGTAGGGCAGAAGGGAATTGAGCTCCCTGCTAGAAGACAGGGCACAATTTCAGCTCCCTGCTGTAAGGCAGGAAGGAATCAAGCTCCCCGCTATAGAAGAGGCTGGATTTCGGCTCCCTGCCCTTCCCTTTGCTCTCGGGAGATGCTGAGCTCCCAAGGAGTCCCAGCACTCGCTGTCGGACGCGCAGCCATCATCTCCTTTGTTAACATTTCCCTGCAGTGCAGCTCCATGCGCTCTCAGCTCCGTCTGCTCTCCCCCTGCTGAAGCTGAGCGGCTGCCTCTCCCCGCTCTGTGCTGCTGGTGGGGTGGGGGAGGATTGATGGCTCTCCCAAGGTCACAGCGGTGCTGCTGGGAGTCGAGTCGGGGCCGTACGGATGATTCACATCCACGCAGGAGCCATCCAGGGCTTCCCATGGGGCAGCCACGCATCCGTGGGCTCCGCTCCGCCCCTCCGCTCAGCTCCGTTAATTACCGCTGCGCCTCTCGAGTTATGTGGCAGCGGTAATTAATACCGGGGTTCTGATAACCTTCCCTTGTCTGGGAAGGAGGCAGGGAATGCTCCGCCGTGTGGAGGTCAGAACTCACTGCAGCTTGGGATAGAAGGGATGGCGGCGTGGGGGATGTGCTGAACCCAAACTGGGGGTTTTGGGGTTTTGGGGTTTGGGGTTCGGGCTGCTCTCCTCCTCCGGAGGACTTTGGCTGTCTGCTCCTCCTCTGCTTTTGTTCACACAGGCTTCTGTTGCAAAGTGGAGGAATGTTCCTTCCTTCCTCTTTGCCCGGTGAAGTGTGGGTGCCCCATCCCTGGGTGCTCAGGGCCATGGATGGGGCCCTGGGCGGCTGGTGGGGGTGGGAGCAGCCCAGGGCAAAAGGTGGGGCTGAGGGGGGGCTTTGGGGCCCTTCCAACCCAGCCATCCCGTGGTTCTGTGATCTTTCAGGACCTTTCCAACCCAACCATCTCACAGTCCTGTGACCTTTAAGAACCCTTCCAGCCCAACTATCCCATAGTTCTGTGATCTTCAAGGACCCTTCCAACCCAACCATCCCGTGATTCTGCGATCCTTAAGGACCCTCCCAGCTCAGGCCGTACAACCATTCCATGCTTCCTGATCCTTCAGCACACCTTGCAGAAACCCCTTTTTGGTGGTGGTCCTGGCAGTGCCCACAGCAGTTCAGACCCATTGGGATCTCAGCCCAGCATCAGATCTGCTCCTCCCCAGGGCTGCGCTGCTGCGGAACTTCAGCTCCGTGCAGGCGGAGGAGACGCAGCGCCTGCTCAATGATAGCAATTAAAAACCATTTAATGATAATGAAAAGTTGAGGGCGGTTTCTGAAGGAGTTCTCCCCTCCGTCCTTGGCCGAAAGCTTCTCTCCTCGCTGCACTGTTGGACAGATGGCTGCTGCCCCCCCCCAACACCTGCATTCAGCACAGGGGATGTGTGTGAGAAGCCCTCTGGGACAAGCAGAGCTATAGAAATGTAAATTAAATTATTTACCTGCTCCCAGCTAAATGCTCTGCCCTTCTAGCCAAGGAGGAACGGGGTGGGATGGGATGGGATGGGATGGGATGGGATGGGCTGGGATGGGCTCCAGGAGCTCCGTGACAAAGTGCTGGAGCAAACTTGGAGGTGTTCCCATTGCCCTATGAGTGTGGGGGTGCTCCCCACCCACGGCTGGTTGTGCTGTGTGGGTGCAGTGCCCCAAACTGCTCTTTGCATTCGTCCTCATTGGGATGCTTGGAGCTGCGGTCTCGCCCTTCCTCTGGTGGAAGGGCACTGCTGGACATGGGGTGGTTTTGGGAGTGCAGACACCCCCAAAGATCTGGTAAGAAAACCCAGCTGACAGAAGGGAATGGCAGCAAAGAGAAAACGGGGCTGGAATTGTGATGTGTGTCAGGAGTGGCTGTGCGCAACAGTGGGCAGCAATGGGCAGCAGTGGGCAGTGGGAGACAATGGGCAGCAATGGGAGACAATGGGCAGCAATGGGAGACAATGGGCAGCAATGGGAGACGATGGGCAGCAATGGGAGATGATGGACAGTAATGGGAGACGATGGGCAGCAATGGGAGACGATGGGCAGCAATGGGAGACAATGGGCAGCAATGGGAGACGATGGGCAGCAATAGGAGACGATGGGCAGCAATGGGAGATGATGGGCAGCAATGGGAGATGATGGGCAGCAATGGGAGACGATGGGCAGCAATGGGACACGATGGGCAGCAATGGGAGATGATGGGCAGCAATGGGAGATGATGGACAGTAATGGGAGATGATGGGCAGCAATGGGCAATGCAGCAATGGCAGAATGGCAGACACCACACAGCCCCCAACCACCAGTGCTGGCACTGAGCTGCCGTTCCTCCCTGAGCCCTTTTTGCTCAGCTGCAATGCTGTCACCGTTCTGCTTTGTCTCCCACGTTGTCCGTATCACATTGAGTCAGAGTGCCATTCTGCCTTCCCACATTAACAACAGCTTTGTTAATTGAGCTCTGTGATGAGCGTGGGGCAGCAGGGTCAGCCCCCCCCATCTCTGCTAAGGCTGCAACAGGACTTGTGCTTCCCTGCACGTGAAGTCTCCCTGCTGCAGGGAGCTCTGTGCCATTGCAGTCTCATCTACATTGAAGCTGAATTCTGGCTCAGTGCTCAGCCAGCGCTTTGTGTGCTCTGAATGCCCTTAGCGACGTAAAAACCCATCGAGCGCAGTGCAGTGGGCTCTGCACCATGCAGGGGGTGCAGGTAGCGCTGCACCCAGCATTGCTCTGCGCTGCACCCAGCACTGCTCTGCGCTGCACCCAGCATTGCTCTGCGCTGCACCCAGCATTGCTGTGCGCTGCACCCAGCATTGCTGTGCGCTGCACCCAGCATTGCTCTGCGCTGCACCCAGCGTTGCTCTGCGCTGCACCCAGCACTGCTCTGCGCTGCACCCAGCATTGCTCTGCGCTGCACCAGCGTTGCTCTGCGCTGCACCCAGCACTGCTCTGCGCTGCACCCAGCATTGCTCTGCGCTGCACCCAGCATTGCTCTGCGTTGCACCCAGCATTGCTCTGCACTGCACCCAGCATTGCTCTGCGCTGCACCCAGCATTGCTCTGCGCTGCACCCAGCATTGCTCTGCGTTGCACCCAGCATTGCTCTGCGCTGCACCCAGCATTGCTCTGCGCTGCACCCAGCATTGCTCTGCGTTGCACCCAGCATTGCTCTGCGTTGCACCCAGCATTGCTCTGCGCTGCACCCAGCATTGCTCTGCGCTGCACCCAGCATTGCTCTGTGCTGCACCCAGCATTGCTCTGTGCTGCACCCAGCATTGCTCTGCGTTGCACCCAGCATTGCTCTGCGTTGCACCCAGCAAACAAAGGTTTGCACAATGCACAGCTCTCATCCCCACGCTGTCACAGCCCTCCTTGGTTCTCTCCAAAAAAGATTCCTTTGGGGTGCAGACCGTGTTTACCCAGAGCCCCAAAAATGAGCCGAAAAAAGGCAAAATCCGGGCTGCAAGTGGCACTTGGGGGAATGCAATGCTTGCCATCCCACCCCAAATCCTTCAGCCCCTCCAAAACAGCGGCTGCAGCCACGGCAGCTCTTCAACTGCTGCTGGAGGGGATTGGATATGAAAGGCAGCGCCGTGGCCGTAACTCATCCCATTTTTTTATCCCTCCTTCTACCCCCCCCCCCGTCCCCCCGGCGCTGCTCTCAGTGTAACATGACATGATTTAGGGCTGACGTGCCGGGCTCCGTCTCGGGGTTTTTTTGCTGCATGGGGTTGGGGGTTGGGGGGGGGATGGTGGGCGCCGAGTGCTGCCAAAGCACCCAGATCTGCAGAATGGAGGATTTTCTGCCTTTCCTCTTTTTTCAGCATTTGGAAATGCTGTGTGAGTCCCTCCCCCCCCCCCCCACCTCTGCAGAGGGTTTATGTGCTGCAGATTTCAGTTTCCCTTTGGAAAAATGGGGTAAAAAGTGCAGCTTTTGTCCTTGGGTTGGTTTTGTTGTGCTGCAGGTGGGAATGGTGTGGGTTGGGAATGGGGAGGGGGAACTGGGGAACGGTGGGGAATGGTGGGGAAAATGGGGAACGGCGGGGAGTGGGGAATAATGGGAGATAATGGGAAATAGTGGGAATAATGGGGGCTGGGGATTAATGGGAATATGGGCAAATAATGGGGAATGGGGATGGGGAAACACGGGGAATGGGAAATCATGGGAAATGGGGATGGGAGATAAGGAATGGGGAAAGGGAATGAGAAATAATGGGAAATGGGGAATTCAAGAATGGGAAAGAAGGGGTGGGGAAGGGGAAATAATGGGAAACGAAGAATTGGGAGTGGGAGATAATGGCAAAATGAAAACGGCCCCGTCCCGTGCTGACCCCCATCCCGATGGCTGCGATGCGCCCGCCCTGCAGCCGTGCTTTGTTGCAGCCCACGAGGAGCAGCTCCGTCCTCCTCTGCAGGAGGGTTTGCTTTAACCCTGTCCTCCCTCTGCCCTTCCTGCCTTTGTCTGTGTTCAGGCAGCATCCCGTCCCCGTTGCAGAATTCCGTGGGGTGGCCGTGAGCCCCCCGGCCCCACAGAAATCCCTTGGTTTTTTCCCCGCTGTTCTGCCTCTGGTGGATGTTGGACCGGCTGCAAATCGCACAGCAAAAGAGCCTCATCTGCCCCATCCCAAAGAGCTGAGCAGCCCCTAATCATGGCCTCTAATTAGGGCCGGCATCAACCTGCATTTCCTATCTCAGCTGCAATCTTCAGAAATGGGTTCTCGGCCGTCTCTGTGCCCCTTTCACTGCACACAGTGCTGTTTTCCATCTGAGCAGTGTGCAAACACCACACTGTGCCCCAACCTCATCCCAACCCCAACACCATCCCATCCCCATCTCCATCTCCATCCCCATCCCATCCCATCCCCACCCCATCCCATTCCAACCTCATCCCACCCCACCCCATCCCATCCCCATCTCCATCTCCATCCCCATCCCATCTCATCCCCATCCCATCCCAATCCCACCCCACCCCATCCCATCCCCATCCTCATTCCATTCCAACCCACCCCATCCTATCTCCATCCCCATTCCATCCCCATCTCCATCTCCATCCCCATCTCCATCCCCATCCCATCTCATCCCCATCCCATCCCATTCCCACCCCACCCCATCCCATCCCCATCCTCATTCCATTCCAACCCACCCCATCCCATCCCATCCCATCCCATCCCCAACCCCAGTCCCATAAAACGCAGCCCGCATTGATTCACCCTTTTCTGAACCGTTTCATTTCAGAGGTTTACAAACGAGGACCACCTGGCAGTTCATAAACACAAACATGAGATGACATTGAAATTCGGCCCGGCGCGCACCGACTCGGTCATCATGGCAGGTACTGCTCAGCCCCGCGCCGCGTTAATGCCCACGGCTGCAAGATTAATGCTGGGGAGCAGATGCAGCGAGCCACGTCTCTGCCTCCCATAAAAAGCCCTGTGATCTGCATTTAATCAGGAGGAGAGCGGAGCCGGAGGCTGCTTGCTGACTTTCTGCTCGGTTTTTTTTCCCCTTTCTTTACGGCGGTGTTGGGTTTTTTGGTGGGTTGTTTTTTTTTCTCTCTCTCTTTTGTTTTCCTCCCTTTTTTGTCATGTGGAGGGGGTGATGGGTGGATGGAGGTTCCTCTGGTGCTGGCTGTGCTTTTGGATGTGACAGCAAAGCTCCTTCCCCAGCGCAGGCGTCGGCTTTTCCTTTTTTGGGGTTTTGCTTTGTAAACCCAAACAGCTCTGAGTGCTGCAGGGTCGGCACAGCCCGTATAGAATGGGAAAAAGAAAGCACGTATCGGTGTCTGGCAGCAGAGCATCACTGCTTACTGATGCTCTCCTGCTTCGTTGGGATCCTCTTCTGGGTTTCTGATGGGATGGGGGTTTGTGTAGGGCTGAGAGCAGGAAAATGCTTTCTGCAGCCCTTGGGAAGGACACACTTTCCCCAGATCCATCCCCATCCCCACTTTGGGGCTGATGGGGGAACTGGCAGTTCAGATTGCTGCGAGCCTTTGAGCCAGGCTTAATGTTAGTGTTAGGGCTTAGGTGTAAGGTGTGTGGGGTTGGGTTGGGGTTGGGGTTGGCAACTATGGGTGAGGTCCTAAGAGAGCTGAGGGTGGACCCCAAGGGACACAAAATGGGGAGAATTCGTTCCATGTGGGATCAGCCTCACGGGAGCTGATGGGGAAGGCATTGGGGTGGGGGCTGCAGGCAGGCTCAGTTT
Source organism: Meleagris gallopavo (assembly GCF_905368555.1). Taxonomy (NCBI): domain Eukaryota; kingdom Metazoa; phylum Chordata; class Aves; order Galliformes; family Phasianidae; genus Meleagris; species Meleagris gallopavo. Next base: position 2,547,489 of record NC_139434.1, on the reverse strand, counting down.
GCTGAAGGTCGGTTTTCCTTCACTGAGCCCTTTGCTAAATAGAGGGGAGGTTGGCTTTTCCTCAGTGAACTCCCATCCGTGTTGGCTGGGAGGGGATGGGAGCACAGCTGGGGTCCCAGATCCTCATTTCTGCAGCTCCCAGAGGTGCACACACTCGTGGGTGAGATGCCAGCACAAAACACTTCAGGAAGGGCTGCTTTGTCCAGGGGTTTCCTTGCTCCCTCCCTCGTTAGCTTTGTGCTAACGAGCAGCAGGATTCACCCCCACCAAAACACTGCAGTGAGGATCTGGAGGGTCATAAGGAACAGAGCTCTCCCCGTGCAAGGACTGATTGAAATGGGAATTGGGCACTTCTGGGCAATTCCTGGAGGTTGGGATGGGAGAGGTGGTGGGGTGGGAGCAGTCCTGGTGCTTTGTGGCATCAGGAGAGCGATGCTGAGTGGGGAATGGCCCCAAAATTTTCAGGTCCAGCCCCGAAAATGCTGCAGACGCAGCATCCCACTGAGATCTGCAGCCAGAGCAGGTCGTGGGCTTAATGGGGAGAGGTGTGGGCGAGCAAAGCGTGCTTAATGGACAAACCTTAATGGGGCAGGGAGGGTGAAATATCCCCCGGCTCAAGGGAAGCGTCCCAAGGACCCCCTTCGTGCTGGAAAGTGCAGGGGGTCCCATGCAGGTGGATTGCTGCTGGTGGGTTTCTCCTCCTCCTCTGATCCCTCTGTGCTTTTGGGGTCTGCTCCTTTTGGGGACACCAACCCCACTCCTCCCCTCCGGTGTCGCCCCTGAGGACAGGCAGAGCCCCAGGCTGGGAGGGACAGGACAGGAAAACATCATCAGGTTTTGTGCTGAGCGGGGGGTGCAGGAGGGGCACGGGGGTACGGTGTGAATTGGTGGTGTTGTGATCCCCCCAGATCAGACCCCGACGCCGACTCGGTTCCTGAAGAACTGCGAGGAGGTGGGGCTGTTCAACGAGCTGGCAAGCTCCTTCGAGCACGAGTTCAAGAAAGCCTCCGAGGATGAGGAGAAAAAGGCAAGAGGAGAAGGGCAGCCTGGGCTGGGGGGCTGTGCTGGAGGGCAGACGTTGGGCAGGACGTCCTGCTGTGCGCATGTTGGGCTTTTCCTGTGGGGTGACTCTGGCTGGCAGCCGTGTGATGGGAGCCCCGTTTAGAGCGGGTTGGAAGGGCTGATTATTCCCTTATTCCAAAGAGCAGAGAGGCAGTATCCCAAATGCTGTGCGGGTCGGGGTGGAAAGGACCAACCCTGGGGGCTCCGGGATCTGAGCAGAGTCCCTTCTGAACCTCTCCGGGTGTCAGATCCCCAACGATGCGCCCCAGAGGTGCAGTTCTGGGGTCCCCCCGACAAGGAGCAGGGCAGGGCTCCCCCAGCACCATCCAGATGCTCGGTGCACTGCAGTGGGGAGAGGGGCTGCGTGCAGGAGGGGCTGCACTCACAAAGAGCCCCTCGGCTGCCGGCGGCATCGATCCGGGCTGCCCCCGCCACCCCGGGGCTGAAGGACGGCGGGATCTCATCAGCCAGCAGCTCATTAAGGACGGTTCCCCCCCTTCCCTTCTCAGGGATCGGAGGAGCACAGCTGCGTGCGGGGCTCTTAGGCTGCCACATACATTTACGGGGTTGATGGATGGACGTCCGTCCGCCCGCAGTCAGCGGCGCTGCTCGGAAATAAACCGCGGGAGCAGAGCGGCGTAAATCTTCCCCGAGATGGGGGACGGAGGAATTGGGAACGAGCGCTGCAAAGTGCCTCTCTCTGCTCCTGGCAGCACCAATCCATCTCCGCTCAGCGCTGCGGGGCCGTGCGGGCCTTCCTCCCCTCTGCACCTTTTGTTCTCTGCAGCTCAGAGCGAGGCTGCGCCCCGTTTGCGGTTTCGGGTCGGCGTGGCTGAGCCGCCCGCAGTCTCGCCGCTGGCTTTATAGGGAGACCACCCAGCTCCCGTTGCTCTGCAGCCTTCAGCTCTCGGATATTTGCCTTTTAATTTTTGTTTTGCTCCTCAGGACGGCCGCAGGCAAAATATTCCCACCAGCAATGAGAGATGAGAGATTTCCACCAGCGGGAGAAAGCGGTGGCTCCGAGCTCAGGGGGTGGTTTGGGTGGAGGGGATGTGTTAACCCTCCCCAAAAAGCTCTGCAGACCCCGCAGCCCCCAGCCCTGCTGGCTCTGTGTGCCCCCCCGGAGCTGCTGCTGCATCGCTGCGATGCTCAGAGCGTTGGCTGCCCGCGGCCCCACGGCTGCTGCCGGGTTTTGTCCTCCGTTTCCAAGGGTGGTCCGACAGCAGCCTTAATTAAAACCATGGGAGCAGCGGGAGCTTCCCTGGAGGCACTTTAAGTGGTTCGAAATTTCCCTGCACGTTAATCCCTTCTCCTTTGTGCTTCCCATCTCTGCTTAGCAGGGCAGGTACGTGGCCACAAGCTCCGGTGTAAATCAGCGCCAGAGCAGCCCCAGAGGCACAGATTTACCTTTTTGCCTCAATTTTCCCTCCCTGGAGAGGACTTCAGATGCAGCAGAGGAGGAGGTGTGGGTTAGGGGCTGGGCTGGGCTGCTGAGCAGGGATGGGGGATGGAGAGCAGCTCTGCGGTGCGGGCATTTCTGCCCTAATCTGATGCTCCGTGCAGGGACTTCGTCCGAATCCACCCCACAGCCCCATCCCGCTCCGTTCCCTCCCAGCCCCACAGAAGCAGCCGCTCTCTCGTGTCCCCCCCCTTTGTCACCTCCTTCCCACCCCCACCAGCTCCCCATCAGCTGAAGTGGGGCACGTGGCACTGCAGGCTCCCGGGCTGGCGGCGTGCTGCCATCTGTGGGCATGCAGTCGGGTTTCATTTTAATGGGGAGCCCATGGATGTTTAATAACTCGCACGGCTCTTTGTTTGCTTTCGATGATCGGGCAGTAAAATAATTCAGGCTGATTTATACAACGCTTTGCGGCTCTTTCTGCGGATGAAGGTGCCCTCTGTGGCTCAGGGCTTTGTTACCTGCTCTCCTCCGCAGAGCCCTTTTCGGAAAAGAGGGATGCAAAGAGTCAGGTCTGTCTTCTCAGCACGAGGTGCCATTGGGGCTGTGTGCTCACGGGGCCGGCGCGGCTCCGCTCTCCGCCTCGGGCTCCCAGCTGCTGCTTCAGGACCAATAAATAATAATAATTTGGCAGCTCAGAGCTGCAGCTCTTCCTTTGGGAAAACGAGCGGCCGTTCGGCAGGCGATGTGAGCTCATTGTCCTCTCAATCCGTCGCTGGTTTTTCCGCAGAGCAACGCAGCCCTGGACATGTCGCTGCCCTCCACCCCAGACATCAAAATAAAGGAGGAGGAGCCGGTGGAGGTGGACTCGTCCCCCCCTGACAGCCCTGCCTCCAACCCACGGTCGCCGCAGAGCAAGGAGAAGGTACGTCCGACCCGAGCCCTGGCAGAGGCCTCCCCCCATTTGGGTACCACTGTGGCTCATCTTGTTTGTGAAAGAGAGAGCAACGCTTCTTCCCTCCTTCCCCCCCACCGCTCTTCAGACACACTTAAATCTCCACGTGGAGGTGAAGAGAACCTTCCTGCCTATCCCAGGAATGCTCTTCAGGTGGGGATGAAGTGCAGCAGTGCAGCTTCGCCCCCAGGGTGGGCTGCAGGTGGTCAGAGCAGGAGAGGAGCATTTCCCATTGTGGAGGCGTTGGCTGGGGCAGGAGCAGTGAATCATAGAGGGGATGACTTCCAAGAGCCAGAATTTCTGTGCCCCATTCCCTGCAGTGATACACGATCAGTTTGGGTAGGTGGTGCCCCTCCGTGCCTTAAGTTTCACTGAATGCCTTCAGAGCCATCAGAGGGAAACCAGAAGGGGCAAAGTATGGGAACTGCTGAGTCCTTGCCTGACCCACTGATTGAGCACCGGGGAAAGGACCCGGTCAGCCCTGGGAGCACAGGTGAAGGCGATGCAGCTGTGCAAGCAGAAGGGATGGAGCATGGCTGCACCTCTCTTAGACCCCATTTAAGGGTTGACTGCCACTGGGGAAGGGTCTCTGTTTGGAGATCCCTCCTTGCGCAGTCCAAAGATGAGTGAGCACCTTTCCTTTGTAATGCCTCCCATTCTCTGGTCCCTTTGCTGCTATGCTCCCGTGTTGCCCTTCCACCGCATTGATCTGTCAGACTGTAATTAACAGGCAGCCAGGTTTTGGTGAAGGTGATTCATGGGATCGTAGAGTTTGGGCTGGAAGAGTCCTTAAAGACCATAGGATGGTTGAGCCGGAACGGATCTTACAGCTCCACTTAATAACTAAACAGTAACTTCGTGTCTCCTTTTATCTGTTGACCACCTTTAGGAGGTCGCTCCCAAGCCTGTGATCATTTCCACACCAACACCAACCATCGTGCGCCCCGGATCGCTGCCCCTGCACCTGGGCTACGACCCCCTGCACCCCACCCTGCCTTCCCCAACCTCTGTCATCACCCAGGCCCCGCCATCCAACAGGCAGCTCGGGTGAGTTTGTAGCAGGGAGTCCTTGCCCTGAGGGCTTCCCTCCTGTTATGCTTCCTGAGCAGTAATTAGGGACCCGGAGAAGTTCCTTGATTGGCAGAGGATCCGAGGTGCTGCGGCTGCTTGGGCATAAGGGCCTCATTGCAAAAGCAGGATGGGGTGGAAGTGCAGGAGGCAGGAACTAATTGTTGTAGTGTAATGAAACGAGGCGGATCTCACTGCAGGGAGAAACTAATCCCCAAACACAGACTCATAGAAGCTTCCACCAGGAGGTGCTCTGGGCTCCCACAGCTCTCCCAGCAATTCCCAGTCTGCTCTGAACTGGGGAGCCCAGCGCTGGGTCCAGTGCTCCAGGTGGTGCCTCCCCAGCACAGAGCAGAGTGGGGAGCACCTCCCTGCCCTGCTGGCCACGCTGTGTGCAGTGACCCCAAGGAACCGTTGGCCTTCTTGGCCACCAGGGCACACTGCTGGCTTGTGGTCAGTCATTGGTGAACCAGGACACCACTGGTGTTCTCAGCCACCAGGGCACGCTTTTGGCTCACGCTCTCCCTTTTTGCCACCGGGACCCTCAGGTCCTTCTCTGCAGAGCTCCTTCCCATGAGCCCAGCTCTGCTGGTGTCTGGGGACTCCCAAGCTGCCTTTGCAGCCTGGAGCAGAGCAGAGAGCTCAGCAAAGCCATCCGTAGGAAGCTGTCTGTGTCTTTAGTGGCTTTGGGATTTTCTCAGACAGCCGCTGCCTCTGCAGCATAACCTCTTCTCCAACCCTCTGCCCTCCTGCACGCTCAGCATCTGCCGTGGGAGCCGTTTGTTTCAGCACAGCAATCGACTGCTCCTTTTTGCCCCTTGATCCATGTGGACAACATCAGCACGGTGCTCACTGCTGGCTGCAGCCCTCGGGAGATGCCCTTATTCTGCCTGTTGTTCTGCCTGCATTCTGCCTGTAACCCAGGCTGTTCGGCGCAGAGTCCCCCCTCACTTGGAGACATGAGAAAATCAAACTGGAGCAATCTGGGCTTCAGTGGGGTTTTGTGTCCTCTGCAGCTCTCAGGGATGGATCCGTCCCAGAGCTCCACGGGGGGGTTTGGCTGCAGCCATAATGGGGCCGCAGCGGCCGCGGGGGGGGTTGTCAGCGTGACAGAGATGGAAGGGAGGGCTGTGACCTCCCTACAGCTCGCCTTGTTAGCCTGGGATTTTCAAAGCAGCCTGGAGGATTTGGGATGCCCAATAGAAATGAATGAGAGCCGAGCGTTGGCGTTCCCAGGGCAGCCTTAAAAATTCCAGCCTGAGTTATGGGCACGCGGAGCCCCCCGCTCTGACCCCACTCCCCCCACGCCGCCGTCGCTCCATGCTGGCTCCATCCATCCCCCATCCCCTGGGCTGTGCCGGGAGGGGGGGCAGCGTTTCTTTCCTCCATCCCGGCAGCTCTGCTCTCCTCCCCGCTGCTCTCTGTCCGTTCTGCTCCCGGCTGCACCGAGCAGGAGGAGCTCCAGGGACGTTTTCCTTCCTCTCCCCATCGGTTGCTCCGTTCCCCCCCCTTTCCCTGTTCAGGACGGTCACCGCCTGAGCGCTGCGCTCTGAAATGGAGTGAGAGGAGTGAAATGGAGGCAGAGCTGTGCGTTCCCATTTAGCCAAGCGATCTGCAGTGGAAAAAAATCCTTGGTTGTTTCCATTTGTAGCCACGAAGCTCCGTCCCCGTCGCCTCCACCCCACCTTCCACATCCCTCTGTTCACAAAGTGCCCTTCGGGAAGGGGCAGCCCGGAGTTCATTTGTGCTCCCGGACAACGTCGGCCCCAAATAACCCCCGCGCCCTGGGCTGTCTTTGCAGGTCACCCTCAGGTTCCCTTCCGCTCGTCGTGCAGCTGCCAAACGGGCAGACGATGCCTGTCCTGCCCGGCCCCCCCATGCAGATGCCGTCTGTGATATCGGTAAGGGAAGCGCAGCACGGCGCTGCGAGGCGGAGGGGAGGGAGGGACGGCGCTTTTCCCCCTGCCAAGGCACTTCCGTGCTGCAGACATTAAAGCGTATCTCCCCCCCCCGCGCAAGATAAGGCTTGAGCGGGAGGGGAGGGTGGGTTTGGTGGGGGGCAGCTCTGGCAAGGCAGCAATAACGCGGCGATCACACTAGAGGGCAATCAGTCTGGAGGAAAAACAAAGCCGTGCCCAGACAGATGGCTCACGCCGTGGATCGAGGCTGGGAGCTGCAGGGGCACTGATTACTGCTCCCATTTGGAGCTGCGTGCTGCAGTCGGAACCATCCGAGCTTGCAGTGAACGTGTTGCTCTTTGCAGGCCAGCAAAGCCCCCTCCCCTCCACCCCCCCGGCGTCACCAGAGTGCCTGCAAATGTTCTCCTCACGTGTTGGGCTTTTTGCATGCAGGGAATTGCCCGTGGTGCAGAGCTCAGGAGCAGCTCTGAGCCCCCCCGAGAACCTCAGCCCCCCTCCCCGGGCACGAATCCTTCTGTGTTTTGGTTTTGGAGCGAATCGCAGCCAAATCTGCCCCAGGTGGAGGGGAGGTCGGTGTCAGAGCAGGCAGCCCCGCGCAGCTCGTGGGCACGCAGCTCTGTGCCATGCTGCAGGCTGCAGCCACGGCTTTGGGGCTGCACTGCTTTGCAACAGCGGACCTGAGCGGCGTGCTAACGCAAGTGCAGGTTCTGTTTTTCCCCGTGGCGAGGGCAGAGCTCTCCTTGCTTAGCAGGAGGAGACGCTTCGATGCACCCCGGTGCTGCTGCAGCTCTGCAGCGCTGCCGAGAATCGGAGCGCTCCGTTCCCTCCCTCCCCAGCCAGGGATGAGGAGAGGAGGGAGGTGTGGGGCTGCTGCGGCCGGGCAATCCTTCACCAGCAACCGTGGCCACCAAAGGGGCGGCTGCTGCCCTGGGCTGACAGCAGCACTGATGGATGGAGGCAGTTAAATGCCGAGATTTGTCAGGGCTGATAAATGCGCTCGGTCGGGGAACGATTGCGGAGCTCGTTGGCACCGCGGCTCCTAACGCTGCGTCGGTTCCTCCCCGTCAGCTGGCACGGCCCGTGTCCATCGTGCCCAACATTCCCGGCATTCCCGGGCCGCCCATCAGCAGCAGTGGCTCCGTTTCCCCGTCGGGTCTCCCCGTGCACTCAGAAGCCAAAATGGTGAGTGTGCAACGCGTGCCCGCAGCGTTCCGTCTGCGCCGGCCCCTCCACGAAGGCTTTTTCCCCGTTTCCCTCTTTTGCAAAGAGCCGCTCCGAAATGAGTCAGAGTGCTGCTCTGCGCTGGGATCAGGTGCTGGTGGGGCTGCTGCTCTGGCTGGCAGGGTGGGCACTCAGTGCTGGTGGGACGCAGCTCAGCCCAGCGTTGTTTGTGCAGAGCTGCTGCCCGCAGTTCCAAGGTAACAGATGGGCTGGAGGTGGGCTTGGGGATGGCAGAGCCAAGAGCAGGGATGCTGTGCTGCAGTCGGAGGATCTGGGTAATGGGTTTTGTGCAGAGCCTTCAACTGAAGGTTTGTGAGGAAAAAAACACCTCAATTCTAGAACTAAGGGCAGCGAAACGCCATTGTTTTTTGGGGGTTACAGATCTGCCTCCTGGCAGCGCTGTGCTGTTCCATGCTGCCCCTCTCCGTCCCACCACCAAGTGTCTGCAGAGCTGCACACTGGGCGGGATACCTCAGAACGCTCGAGGGATGAGAGGAGCCACCCTGCCCCGCTGCCCGGATGGGGCTCCATCATCCCCTTCCCATCCCCATGTGGTCCCGCTGGGCCGGTCTGGGGATTCGGGCACCTGTCTGAGCTGGAAGCTGCTGCCTGCCTTGGGGCAAACCAGGCGGTGGTGGTGGCTTCACTTGGGTTTGGAACGGCCGCTGCCACTCCTCAGTCACCTGGTTCCCTGGGTGGGAAAGGAGCTGCATTAAGCCTCAGCGGAGCGGGGAAGGGGTGACTGATGTCCTTTGTTCTCCTCTGGCAGAGGCTGAAGGCCAGCTTGACGGCGTCTTCCTCGCTGAACGGCAGCAGCCTGGTGGTGGGCTCAGCCAGCACGATGGTGACGGCGCGCCCGGAGCAGAGCCAGATCCTCGTCCAGCACCCCGACGCTCCATCGCCAGCTCAGCCTCAGGTCTGCTGCTGCTCAGCCCCGGCGCTGGGGGTTACTGAGCCTCAGGGAGAGGGGAGCAAACCTCACACCGTCCTGGTTTGCAAAATGGGTTAAAAACTTTGTTTTTCCAAGCGCTGCTTCAGCTCTCGAACGCCACCAGGCAGAAAAAGAACTCCACCAAGGCGTTAAACTGCTTGACAAGGGCTGGAGTTCTGAAAGAATATTTTGCTCCCTTCTCCCCGTTCGATTACGAGGGTTAAACGCTCCTCTCTCAGGCAATCAGCTCCGGCAGCTCCTGCCAGCTCACCAAATGCCAGCCCTCCATCAGCACCGCCACCTGCTCTGTCAGTTACAGCGCCTTCCAAAAGTTTTAATGTCCATCTGCTGCCTGACAGCCCAGCAGCCGCAGTGGCAGAGCCCACCAGGTTGGGACCCCGCACCCTCCCCAACGTTTCCTTTGTTCTGAAATGAGACTGGGATGTGGTGTGGAGCTACAAAATCTTCCCGTTGCCTCCGAGAGTGCGTCTGGCTGAAGGCGTTCGGAGAAAATGGAAAGCAAATTAATCTTGAAAGCAAATTGCCCACTCAGAAGCCATTGTTTGTGCTCTGCCTGCGGTTACGGACCCCGAGCGGAGACGGCGCGTGGTTCCGTTCCTCCCCGGCCTGCTCTGCAAACCAGATCCTTCTTTCCTCCAGCCCCAAGATCCCACATCTCCTCTGCCAGACCTGGTGGGAAACGCTTGCTCCGGGCTCTGTTAGCTGCATGCTCCCTTTCAGCACCTCTTTTCCCCATCTCCAGGTTTCCCCTGCCCAACCCACTCCCAGCACCGGCGGTCGGCGGAGGCGGACGGTTGATGAGGACCCCGACGAGCGCCGGCAGCGGTTCCTGGAGAGGAACAGAGCTGCTGCCTCGCGCTGCCGGCAGAAACGCAAGCTGTGGGTGTCCTCCTTGGAGAAGAAAGCCGAGGAGCTCACAACCCAGAACATCCAGCTGAGCGTGAGTATGTAACCATTAAGGCTGAGCTCAGCCCGGCCGCTCCGGGTCGGTCACCACGGAGGGAACGCCGTCCCCGTGCTGCTGTCTGGAGTGAACTCCTCACTTATCAGTGCAGGTCAGGGGCTGAGCTGCTGGAAAGGAGCTCTGGAAAAGAACCTGGAGGTCCCGCTGGACCAGGAGCCGGCAGTGTGCCATGCTGGCCAAGAAGGCCAGTGGTGCCCTGGTTGTCCAACAGTTGACCAACAGCTGACCGGTGATCAACCGTGAGCCAGCAGTGTGCTCCAGTGGCCAGGAAGGCCAGTGCTTCCTTGGGGGAGCTGCACAGAGCACCTCCTGGTGGGGACGGGCTGAAAGCAGCTGTATTTATAGGGTGGAAATCTCCCTCCCACAGGTGAGAGCTCTCTGCTGGCACAGGGTCAGCACAGCAGTCCCAGTTCCCTTCATGGGGCGGAGGGCTGAGCAAGGAGGTTTCGCAGCTGCAGCCACAGATTTTTGTGAAGAATTGGGACTTTCTGGCTGCGCCCCTCGTGCCTACAGAAGTGCAGCAAATCTAAAAACAGCTGAACAGAACCTTTCTCCTTTTGCAGTTATCCCCCTCATTAATGCCCTCAGCGTTGGCCGAGGGTTGGTCTGCAAAAACAACTCGTGTCCATCCTGGCCTTTGTTCTCCCACTGGTTGCCCATGACTCATGGAATGGAATTTTTTTTCAATAGCACCGATCATGGCATTTAATTCTCTTCCCAAAGTAATTATAGAAACTGTTTCCTTGGGCAGTTCTGCAACGTAACTGACGGAGTTTCAGCTGTTTGTCCAAACCTTTCCATAGAGGCGAGTGATTTTGCTGCACAGAGCTTGGAGGGAAGTGGGCCTGAAAGCTGTGGGGGCTCAGGAAGGGTTGGGCAGAGATGGCACAGCGAGGGGCAGCTCAGGGGAGCGTAGTCACCAAATGCCCCCACCCAGAAGCTTTGGTGTCCCCAGGCCATCTCCAGTTCGATGCCAAGCGGCGAGCTTGCAGGACGAGCTGACAGCAGTGTGTCCGTATGTCCACACGTCCACATGTCCTTGTTTTTCAATCGCAGAACGAGGTGACGCTGCTGAGGAATGAGGTGGCTCAGCTGAAGCAGCTGCTGCTGGCTCACAAGGACTGCCCCGTCACCGCCCTGCAGAAGAAGACCCAGGGCTACCTTGGTGAGCGCTGCCTTCTGCTGCTGCTGCCAGGAGGTTCAACGGCAGCAGGGACCACAAAGGGAGGGAACCTTTGCCTCAGGCTTTGCCCCATCACCTCCTGCCCGCTGTCTCCGCCTGCAGCCTCACGTGGCCTTTTTGTCCCTGCGCTGGGGGGCATTGCACCCACACAGCCGCTGCGGGCAGCACGCAGAGCACTCCATGGCTTTAAAGTCAAAGACCATCGCTGCTCTGAAAGCGGGCTCAGGAACGGGCAGGCTGTGTCAGTGGCATCCCGGGGCTCCAGATCTCCTTCCCTGCGACTGGCATCAGAGTGGTTCAGGAAGCTGAAGGCCTCATTTTTATCTTCCCATTTTCTTCCTTTCCTTCCTCTTATTTTTTATACCACCTATTTCGTTCTCAGCTAGGCAATCTGCCTGGCTGCTTCTTACCTCATTGCGTTGTGTTTGTGCAGAGACCTTTGGAGGACTCTGCCCCCCCTCCCAACTTTACAGTTCCCATTGCAGTGTTACGTTCAGACCCTCATCAGCTTCATTTCCAGAGCTCACTCTCTTTTGCCCAGTTGTACCAGTGGGGGGATTGGGGTGGAGCTGTGGCTCCTGTTGGGCTCAACCCTTCAGTTCTGGGCTGAGAGGTGAGCATTCAGGAATCTCAGAACCACAGAATGACAGCATGGATGGATTGGGAAGGTCCTGAAAGGTCATAGAACTGTAGGGTGGTTGGGTTGGAAGGGTTTGTAAAGGTCCCAGAGCCATGGGATGGTTGGGTTGGGAAGGTCCTGAAAGATCACAGAGCCATGGGGTGGTTGGGTTGGAAAGGTCCTGAAAGGTCCCAGAACCATGGAATGGTTGGGTTGGGAAGGTCCTGAAAAATCACAGAACTGAGGGATGGTTGGGTTGGGAAGGTCCTGAAAGATCACAGAACCATGGGGTGGTTGGAAGGGAAGGTCCTGAAGATCACAGAGCCATGGGATGGTTGGGTTGGAAAGGTCCTGAAAGGTCCCAGACCCATGGGGTGGTTGGGTTGGAAGGATTCTTAAAGAGCCCAAAAGCACGCAATGGTTCCCCAACCACTTCTCCGTTTCCCCTTCTCCCCAGCAGAAAGCCCCAAGGAGAGCTCGGAGCCCACCGGCTCCCCTGCGCCCGTCATCCAGCACAGCTCCGTCACCGCGTCCCCCAACGGGCTCAGCGTCCGCTCGGCAGCCGAAGCCGTGGCCACGTCGGTGCTGACGCAGATGGCGAACCAAAGGACAGAGCTGGCCCTGCAGCCACACGTCATCATGGCCCCACAGTCGCAGTCTGCCGGCAGATGATGCTCGTGGCCCCGAGGACTGAGCGCGGCCGCCCCCCCTTCCCTCCCCCCCCACCGCGGGACGGCGCGGATTTGGGGTTTGGTTTTCTTTGCTTTGAGCGAAGGGCGGCTGTGGGGCTTCTGAGGCTGCGCCGCGGCCCCCAGCCCCGGATGCGTCGCCCGAAGGCGCACAGCCGCGCTTCGTGAGCGCCTCCAGAGGTTTTGCTTTCGGCTCCCTGAACACTAAAGCTCCGCTCCCAGCAAAGCTGAGCCCCGGGGGGCCGCGAGGTTTCGCTGCCGCTGCCCGGCGCCGTTTGAGACTGAGCAGAGCTGCTGCTGAACGGGGGGAGGTCGGGCTCCTCTCCAGGGACGGATTTCGGAGCTCAGAACCGCACCGGGACCCGCGGCTGGGCCGGTCGCTGTTTGCAGTGCCTGCGGGTTTCCTGCAGGGCGAACCGGCGCTCATCGCTCCCAGCCCCGAGGATCGCGACGACCTCGCGTTGGTGGCCTTAAATCGCGCATCGTTGCCTCTTCCGAGGTGGGGGGGGGTGGGAGCACGGGGGTGGTGGGGGGGGGGATGCCGCTGGTTTGCCCTGTTTTTTCCTCTCCATCCCCATCGCGTTCTGCTCTTCCGACCCGGGGCTGAGCAGAAAACAGCCGAACCCGGCACCGAGAGCTGCAGGTGTCCTTCCAGGCTCCGCGTGCGGGCACTGGGGATGCAGTCGGTATTTTGGAAGCGAAGGGCTCCTATGAGACCCCCCCCCCACAGCTCTGTGTCCCCACACCGCCCCTCCGCCCCCCCAGCTCCCCTCAGGTCGCACTTCGTCACTTTGGAGCTGAGTTCGGTGCTCAGCGCCGCTCCTTCGGGACAGCAGAACCCAAAGCGATGATGCGGTCCCGCTGCGGGAGCGCCGTGGGTTGGTTGTTTTCCCATCGATCAGCAGCTCTGCGCTTCCCTTCAAACCCACCCCGTTTTTTTTTCCCTGCTCCGCTCCCCGGATCGCCTGCGGGCCGCCCTGCGCCGACGGCGGCTCAGCAGCTCCTCCAAGCTGCGAAACGCGATGGGAACGCAGGAACTGATGGAGGAGAGCAGTCGGGGCTGCTTCGCTTTCCCCAAATCCGGAGCAACAGCCGCCAGGACCCCGCAGGGACCCCCGGTGCCCCCGGGACCCCCGGTGCCACGGCTCTGCCCCGGAGCTCTGCGGGTTGGCGCAGCTGAGATCTCGGTGTCTCCGGGTTCACTCGCGACCCCAAAAGGGATTTTCCAGCTCCCGGCCCAGCCCCGTGTCCCCGTGGCAGCGCTGTCACTGCCTCACCCCATAGGGGACCCCGCTGCCCCGACCCCAACCCAAATCCCTCCCCATCTCCACGTGCCCTGAGCGGACCCCAGCCCCCCAGTGCAGTGAAGGCCCCACAAATGGGTGCGTTGGATAAAGCCGGGCGTCTCCCCCCATCCCGTTCCCATCCTGGGGGGCACAGCGTCCCAAAGCCATAAATTGGGGGCTCTGTGGCACCCCGGGTTGGGTCCCGCCCCCCTCCCTCCCTCCCCCCCCAGGTTGGGCGTCTGCCCGTCCTCCCATCTCAGCTCCGGGACTTTGGGGTGGGGGGAACCCAACTTTGCTCTGGGATGAAGGATTTCTGCTTTGCCCCCCCCCCCCTCCCCTTTTGCGGTGCCTTAACCCCTCTGTGCCCCCCCCGCTCCCCCCCCCAGCTTTGGGCCGGAGCTGCCCGTTGTGTCACTTCTGGACCCGTTCCCTTTTGGATCCCCATTCATTTGGAGGCGACGGAGGGACCCCCTCAGCTCTGACGATCAATAATGGAAGAAGCCAAGAAAAAAAAGACCTCCCTCCTTCCCCCCCCCCCAAAATAAAAAGTACGCGTAACCACGAGCTGTAGTATATACAGACCCGCATATTATGAGTATATCCAGACCTATATAGACGTGTATCACTTCCGAACGGACGCGCAGCCCTTAACGCTACGGAACGGTTTTGCGCCGTCCCCCCCCCGCGACCCCCCCAGGGCCGCCCCTGTGAGCGGGACCTCACAGCCCCGGGGGGCGCGGGGGGAACGGCGTTCATGTGCCTTTATTTATGCTGCAGATACGACATTAAACTGTTACCGAGGAGTGCGTGGCTGAACTTTGTGTTACGGGGGGGGTTGAGGGGGGGCAGTGCCGGGGTGACCGCCCTGAGGGGCATTTCTGGCCGTCACCCCCCCGGGGGGGCTCTGCTGTCCGTTGGGGTCAATGGCGAGGTTCGGGGCCGCCCCGTCGGGGCTGCGGGAGCGCTGCGAGGCCGCGGGGTGGGGACAGAGAGCGGCTCGGGGGGGTGGGAGGGGGTCCGAAGGGGGTCTCGGGGGGGGGGGGATTTGTGGGGATGGAGGGCGGGGGGTGGAGGGGGTCCCGAGATCGGAAGTCTGCGGGGGGGCTCAGCTGTCGGGGTCCGCCGTCTCAGGGCCGCCCTCCCCCCCCCAATCCCCGCCCGTCCCATCATCGCATCCCCGCGGCGGCTGTCGCGGCTGCGAAATGACTTCAATTAACGGAGAGCCGAGACCGCCCCCCCCCCATCCCATCCCGTCCCTCGGGACCCCCCGGCAGCTCCCGGGGCCGCGGCCCCGTCTATAAGAAGCGGAGGGCGGCGGTCGGGGGGGCGGCGGCGATGGCAGCGCGGGCGGTGTTGGCGCTGCTGCTGCTGTTGGCCGGGACCGCCAACACCTCCCGCGCGTGTCCCGAACCCCCCCGGCCCGATCCGCTCCCGGAAGGTCCGGGTGCCGCCGCCCCGTCGGGTCCGTCCGCTCTGGGCGCGCTGCTCCGCTCCATGGGGCGCTTCCGGCACGGCGCTGCCCCGGAGCTGCAGCCGCAAAGGTGAGGAGGGTGGGGGGCGGCGGGGGGAGGTCGGGTGTAGGGATGTCGGGGGGTCCCGAAGGGTGCGCGTGGCCCCGTGTCTGTGTGTCCCGTGTGTGTCCGTCCCATCCGTCCCACCTGTCCGTCTGTCCTGCCCTCTGTCCGCATCCGCCCATCCATCCATCCTCCTCGGCACTGACTCGGTCCTCCTTCATCCATCTTTAGCTGTCCCCACCGCCTCCTGTCTGTCCATCCGTGTGTCCCCATCCATCCCTTTGTCCACCCGTCCTCTGTCCCCACTGATGTCTGTCCCCAGCTGCCCACAGCTGCCTGTTGCTTTGTTACCATCTGTGTCCGTCCATCCCTGTCCGTCCATTCTGTCCAGCAATCCCTGTCTGTCTGTCCAAGTCCATCCATCCCTGTCCATCCATCCCAATGTCCACCCGTGTACATCTCTCCATCCGTCCATCCCTTTCTGTCCACCCCTGTCCATATCCATCCATCCCCATCTGTCCGTCTGTCCCCCGGTGGCCGTCAGTCTCTCCCCTCCCCACAGGTTTCCCCGTGGGCCGGGGGCCCCTTCGTGGCTCAGCCCCCGCAGTTGGGATCCCCCATCTGCTCCATTCTGGACCATGGCCACACCGCAGCGTTTCGGCCGCCGCCGCTGAGCGTCCGTCCCCGGAGCCGTCCGTGGGTCCGTCCCCCTGCATGGATCTGAGTCCGTCTGTCCGTGGCTCATCCAATAAAGCGGTGCCACCAAACCCTGAATGCTCGCAGTGGTTTTGCCTCAGGCAGGGGGAGATGAAGGGGGTAAATGTCCCCTCCCTGCCCCATAAGTGCCCCCCTCCACAGCCCCCCAAGAACACACCGACACGGGGAGTTACAAACCCCCCAGCTTTATTCCTGGGGGCTGCCCGTGCCCAGGGACCCCCTGGGGGTGGGGGGCAGAACAGAGGTCCCCCCGGCCCTGAGCTCCATCCAGGGCCCGAATGTCCATCCGTGTGTCTGTCAGAACGCCCCAGGGTCCGTCCAGGTGCCCACACGGCGCGTTGGTGGATCTGGGTGTCCGTCAGGGTGTCCGTGTGTCACTTTGTGGCTCCATCCGTCCGTGGGTCCGTCTGCGCATCCCCGGCTCCATCCAGGGGACTCCGGGCGCCGGGGGTCCATCCGGGCGGGGGGTGGGGGCTCATTTGCCCCCCGCCATGATGCGGAGGTACTGCAGGGCGTTGCGGGCGGCGTGGGAGCGGGCGCCGTCACGGGAGGGGGCAGCGCCGTGGCAGACGGTGGCCGGCTGCGTGGACAACTCGACCAGGCATTGGTGCAGCCCGCTGAGACTGAGCGCATCTGAGGGGAGGCGGGGGGCACAGCGTCACCACGAGACCCCCGAATCGTCCCTCAGCCCACAGCTGGGGCACCCGCGGGTGGAGAACTGGGGTCGCTGAGCCCGGGGACGGCGCTGGGTGCTGGGAGGTGGGGGGGGTCTCACCGATGTCGAGGTAGCTGATGGCGAAGCTCTGCTCCTCAGACAGCTCCTGCAGCAGCGCGCAGGCGCCCGCACCCATGGGTGCCAACGGGTGGCTCCTCAGCTGCACGATCTTTTCGCCCGCGGAGTTACGCAGGGAGTCCCACGTGCAGCCCGGAGCGCGGCCCCGCAGCCCCTCCAGCCGAGGACCCGCCTGTGGGGAAGGGGCAGAGTGTGAGGACCCCCTTTTGGGGGTGGGGGGGGCACAGGGATTGCAGGGAACCCCCCGTCAGGGCGCCCCTGGGGACATGGGGGGCTCATGGAACTATAGGGACCCCCATATGGGGACACCTCTGGGGACATGGGGGGCTGAGGGACTACCAGGACCCCCCATACATGGACACATTTGAGGCTGGGGGGGGGGGGGGTACTCAGGAACCATAGGGACCCCGTTTGGGGACGATGTGGGGACAGAGAGGCTCAGACACCTCTGCTGCCCTCACGGGGACGCTCGGGGCACAAAAGGACGCCCTGGGGGTCCCCATGTGTGAGCAGTTGAGATGTGGGGGTGTTGGGAGCCCCAGGTGGGGCCCCCCCGGGTACACAGGGGTTTGAGGGCTGCAGGACCCCCCCAGCCTCCCAGAGACCCCAAATTCAGAGGGCATCCCCTACACTTCCACCCCCCCGGTTTCAACCATTTCCATTCCCCGTGCCCCGAAACGGAGCAAGGAGCCCCCAGTGACCCCCCCCCCCCGGGGGTTCTCCACGTGCCCCCCCCTCCCATACCATGCAGAACTGATCCTCCTCCACCTCAGCCTCGCTGCCCTCGCGTGGCTCCATGGGGACGTTGTGGATTCGCACCAACATCTTGGCGGCCGCGTTGCGCTTCGCCAGCTTCTTCGAGGTGCCACTGCCTGCAGGGGGTGGGGGGACGACGGCACGGGGGGGACGTGGGGCTGAGCTGGGTGTCCCCTGGCTCCCCCCCCCCCCCAGCTCGTGTCTGCACCCCACGCTGTGCCCCACACACCGATCTCCACGAAGCGCTCCACGCGGCACGTCATGGTGAACTCCTTGCGGTGCGCCGGCCCCGATTCCTGTGTCACCGTGTATTCGGGCAGGCGCCAACCCTTCTGCACCACCAGCTCCTTGGGGGGGCACGGCGGGGAAATGGGGGGGGTTAGGGAGGGTACGGCCCCGAAACGGGGAGAAACGACCCCAAAATGGGCAGGGATGTGGGGAGAAGAGGGGCAGCTGCCCTGAGACACAAAGAGGGGACAGGCGGCCCCAAAATGGGGACAGGCAACCCCAAAATGTCACAACCCCCCCCCCCACAAACAGGTGTGGGCACCCCCCCCCAATGGCTCTCAACAGAGATGGTCGGTCCCCAAAATGGGTATGGGTACCCCCAAAATGGGCACCGCCACCCCAAAAATGGGCACAGCCACCCCAAAAATGGGCACAGCCACCCCCAACACCGGCCCAACTGCACCCTAGAATGGTCCCCAACAAGGACACCTCCCCCCACCCCCCAAAACAACCCCTCCGGCCCCAAAGCGGTCCTTGGGGAGCCCCTCACCCACCTGCAGAGCCCCCACCGGGTTACACTCTGACTGCGGGGGGGGCACGGGCGCCTTCACCTCCAGGGGGGGACCCCTGTGTGGGGCGGAGGGGCACAACATGAGGAGGGCATCCAGGACCCCCCCACCTCCTGGCCAAGACCCCCAGTTTGAGGGGGGCCAGGGAGGGGCATCAGGGCGCTGGGAGCTGGGGGGGGGCTTGGTGCCCCCCACCCCCTGACCTGGGGGAAGGAGGGAGCACAGCGGGGGCCGGGGGGGCGGCTGTGGGGCCGGGTTCTGCCAGGGGCTCTGAGGGGAAAGGAGAGCTTGGGAACAGAAGGTGACACGTTAACGCCCGAGCCGCCCCCCCAGCCCCAAACCTCCCTCCAAATCCTAACAGGAACCTGCAGTTTCCCCCTGGACCCCCCCTCCAGGCATCCCCAGTTCTCCTGGCTCCCCCCAGAACAAGCCTCAATGCTCCCACGAGCCCCCAGACCCACCCAGAGCCTCTTAACCCCTCCCAGACAACTCCAACCCCCCCAGTCTTACCAAGCAGCCTCAATTCAGACCCTAAGCCCCCAACCCCCCACCCCCAGTCACCCTGGATACCTCCAAATCCCCTTTGGGTGCCCCCTACCACTCTCCATGCACTCCACAACCTCCCCAATGCCCACCCCCAGGTATCCAAAACCCTTTCAGGTTGCCCCAAAATCCCGCCCAACCCCCAAAATCCCTGAGCCATCCCAAGCTGCCTCCAGCCCCCCCCCCAAAGTTCCCCTGACCCCCAGCAGCCCCCCTGGACCCCCAACCTGGGCTCCTCGGGGGCGCCGGGCTCCAGCATGTCCCCCCCCTTCAGCAACTTCAGAGCCACCTCTGCTGCTTTGTGCTTCGCTGCCTTCTTGCTGGGTCCCTGCCCTGGGGGAGCAGAGGACGGGACAGCAGCTGAGTGGAGTGGGGGACACCTGGGATGTCCCCCCTCCCCCCAAACTCCATAGAGCTCGAGAGATGGGGTGAGATGGCTGAGAACCCCCTCAAGTCTTGGGGAAAGTGAGAGTGATGGTGGGGGCTTCTAGACTGAGCGGTGAGGGGATGGGGGGGAGGAAAGGAGGGGGACAAGAGTGCTGGGGTCAAGCACTGGGGTCTGTGGGAACCCCGAGTGCGGGGGTCGTGGGGAGTCACCACCAGGATCCACTTTTGGGGCTACCATCCTTCTACCAAAGGATGCACTTTTAGGGTCTCTGGGGCTTCCCAAGGCACAGCCCAATGCCGGCTCCTCCAGAGATGCCCCCATAAGTCCCCATACGTCCCAGGCACGGAGCTATGGGGGAATCTCACCACCCAGAACCCACTTTATAGGATCCCTCTACACCCCCCAGCCCGCCCCACACCAACCCCTGTCCCACAGCATCCCCACAGAACCAAATCAGGGGAGATCCCTCCTGGTTCCCCTTTTCTATGGGATGCTGTGGGGCACCACAGGTTGCTGTGGGGTGCCGTGGGGCACAGTGGGGCACTCCGGGACCCACCGGTGCAGCTGACGTCGCCGACGGTGACACGGAAGGTGAAGTTGGGCTGGTGTGCCTGGCCCTCTGCCTTCAGCAGGTCGTAGCCCGGGGTGCGCCCTATGCGTGTGCCATATTCCTGCAGGAGGCTGATGGGGGTCTTCCCGGGGCTGGAGGCCAGCATCTGCTCCAGGCTGCGGACAGGGCTGCACCCCACGGTGAGATGGGAGGGGGTGCGGGGTGGGGGAATGGGGAGGGGGACGCAGGGATGTGGGGATGGGGACGCAGGGAGAAGGTGTGGGGATATAGAGAGGGGGAGATGGGGGTGGAGGGTAGGGAAAAGGGGAGGGGGACATGGGGATGGGATGTGGGGAGATGAGGAGGGGGATATGGGGAGAGGGACACGGGGATGGGGTGTGGGGGGGCATGGGCACATCGGGAGGGAGGACACGAGGGTGGGCACAAGGGGATGGGGACATGGAGAGGGTGTGGGGAGATGAGGAAGGGGACGTGGGGATGGGGTGTGGGGCCACAGGGAGGGGGTGTGGGGTGGGCACAAGGGGATGGGGCCACAGGGATGCAGTATGGGGACACGGGGATGGGGTGGCACCGCTGTCAGGGGTGGGGGATGGGGATGGGGTGGTGGCACTCAGTGTGGGGATGGGGGGTGGCAGCGCTATGTGGGGAGGGGACAGCAAGGATGGGGAGATGGGGGTTATGGGGGTAAGGGTGTATGGGGTTTATGGGGGTTACGGAGTTATGGGGATATGGAGTTATGGGGGTATGGGGGTTATGGAGGGTATGGGGGTTATGGGGTTATAAAGTTAAGGGGGTTATGGGGGTTATGGAGTTAGTTATGGGGGTATTGGGATACGGAGTTATGGGGGTATGGAGTTATGGGGGTTTATGGGGGCTATGGGGCTATGGGGTTTATGGGGTTATGGGGCTATGGGGGTTATGGGGCTATGGGGGTTTATGGGGCTATGGGGGTTTATGGGGCTATGGAGTTATGGTGGTTTATGGCGTTATGGGGGTTACGGAGTTATGGGGTTATGGGGGTTTATGGGGTTATGGGGGTTATGGGGATAACACAGATGGCAATGTGAGGATGGAGCCATTTGGGATGGGGATTTGGGGCCGGGGCTGTGGGGAACGCAGCGATGGGGCAGAGCGGTGTGGGGGCACCTCGAGGGGGGGGGAAGAGGGGGGCAGACGGGGAGTGGGGGGGGGGGTCGGGGTCCGTAGGGTGGGGGGGCAGACGGGGATTGGGGGGGGGGCACGCAGGGCCGCAGCGTCCGCCGCCGCCACCGCGCACAGCCAGGCCCCGAGCGGGCCCGGTGCCTCCGGGAGGGACGGAGGGGGCGGAGGAGGGGATGGGGGTCGCGGTCGGGGGGTCCCGATGCCCCCCATACCTGGGGAAGCCGCCGCTCCGCCTGGCCCCGCCGCCCGCCCCCTCCTCGCTCATCCCCGCCGCGCTCCGAACGCCGCCGCCTCCACCTCCGCGCCGCCGGGGGGCGCTGCGCCGCGCTGCGCCGCGATGCGCGGGGGGCGACGGGAAAGGGAGGGGTTGGCGCGCGGGGGGCGATGGGAGGCGCAGTCCGCGCGGGGGGCGATGGGAGAGGAGCGAGGCGGGGCCGTCATGGAAAGGTCACGTGGGTGGATGGGGGAGGGGCCGTGCCCCAATTTCCCCGGGGGGGGAGGGGGAGGGGGAGCAATGTGGGACGTGGGGACAGTGGGGGGTGTGGGGTCATGGGGAGCGATGGGGAAATGGGGGGCAATGGGGGGACAGAGGGGGACACAGTGACAGTGAGTGGCAATGGGGACAATGGGGGACAATGGGGGAGAATGGGGGCAAATGGGGGCACTGGGACATAGAGGACAACACAGACTGATAGGAAGTAATGGGGACAACGGGGACAACGGGGGCAATGGGGGCAATGGGGGCAATGGGGGCAGAGGGGACCAATGGGGACAATGGGAGAGATGGGGAGAATTGAGGCAGTGGGGCACAAGGGGACAATGATGGACATGGGGACAGCGATGGACACTGAGGAGCAATGGGGACGGTGGGGATGTATGGCAGGGATGGAGAAGAAAACAGGAGCGCAGAAGGGGGAGATGGGGACAGACGGACGTGGGACAAACGGAAGAGATCCGGGTGGGGAGGTGATGGGAACAATGGGGACAGAGACCAACAGAAAAGGGGGGGGCGGAGAAATGGGGGACAATGGGGACGGGGATGGACAGGGAGCGAGGCGGGGGGGCCACTGGATTGGGGTGGGACAGTGGGGACAGACAGCGGACAGGGACAGACAGACGGATAGACAGAGACCAACGGGGCTCAGTGGATGGGGCCAGATGTGGTGCAATGGGGACAGATGGACGGGGACAGACAGCGCCTCACAGGACAGAGGGACAGCGGGGATGGACGGGGAGCACTGGGGACAGACGGACACCCATAGGGAGCAGTGGGACCGGACTGGGACCCCCGAGGGGTACGGGGGGAGCACGAGGATGGGCACAGAAGCAGTTTTGGGGTCCCGGTGCCGGTTGGAGGGGAACTTTGGTGGGCCGGGGGGGGACCCGGTGCCCCCGTTACTGTGGGGGGGGGTCCCGGGGGTCGCAGTACCGACCGGAGGGGGTCCTGGGGCTACGAAAAGCACCCGGGGGATCCCGGTGCTGGTACTGGGGACCGGGGGGTGTCCCGGTGCCTCCATTGCACTTTGGGGGGGGTCCGTCTGCCCCCGGTACCGATCTGGGGAGCACTGGGGGTACCAAATACTGACCGGGGGAGCTCAGTACCGGGGGGGGCGTCTCGGTGCCCCCAGTCCCGGCTCTGGGGGTCCCGGTGCCAGTATTGGTGGGGCTCCCGGTTCTCCCGGCGCCGATTTTTGGGGGGGTGGGAGAATGGTCCCGGTGCCCCCATTAAGAGTTTTGGTCGGGGGGTCCCGGTTCCCCCTGGTCCCGGTTTCGTGAGGGTCCCGGTGCCTCTCGGGGGGATCCCGGTCCGGAGGTGTCACCGGAGGATGGGGAGCGGGGGGGTCCCGGTGCCGGTTCCGGTGCTCCCGGGGCGGGGCCGGGGCGGGGCCGAGCGCCGGGCGGGGCCGTTCGGAGCCGCTTCTCCCCCGACCGCGGCACCGGGTCCGGTACCGGCCCCGCCCGCACCGCCCCGACCCGGCCCGGCCCCGACCGCAGCGCTCCGGGGGCGGCAGCGGAACCGGCACCGGGAATAACGGGAACGGCCGCGGAGCATCACCGGGAGAACGGGAACGGCCCCGCGGATAACGGAGAGCGGCACCGGCGGCGTCGGGAGCGCGCAGCGGCCGCGGGGCCGCGCATCGCGAGGTACTCACAGCACCGCGACGGGGGCGGGGGAGGCACCGGGTCGGTACCGGGATGGGGATGGGGGGGCGCGGGGCCTTTGCACACGCGCGTGCCTCCCCGCCCCCCCCACATTGCACACGCGTGGGCGCTGCTGCCGCCCCCCCTCCCCCAGTTCCTCCTCGTGCACGCGTGGGATGCGCGCCCCCCCCCCCCCCCCAGGTGCGCGTGCACCGCGCGTGGGATCGGCTTGTCCGTGTATCGGGGGGGGGCAGCACCGCAACTCCCCCCGCTTTGCACACGCGCGTGCACCCCTGCACGACGGTTCACCCCACCAGGCCGTGTGTGCACGCGCGTGTGCCCCCACAGCCCCTCCGCGCTCCTTCTATCCGCCGTGTCGCGATAAGGCGCTCTGTCGCGATATACCGCACCGCCACGGGCAGCGCGGGGGCGCTCCTTCTCCCTCTTCCTCCCCCATCTCCGCTCTATCGCGACACGGGCCTATCGTATGTCGCGACAGAGCCCCTCACCCCCACCCTGGGCTCTGCCTCAGTTTCCCTTATGCGGGGACCCCCGGGGGGGGGTTGGGGCATCTCCTCCCTCTCCCCGCGCCGCCATGACGTCATAGCGTGACGCGATGGCCTCACGGGGGGGGGGGGGCGGGGCGGCACCTGGCGGGGAGGGGTCCCCCCCTCTGACCCCCCTTGACCCCCCCCTCATCCCGGGGTCCCCGAGGTGAAACCCCGCCCCCCCGTGACTCAACCCCCCCCCCCCCTCCCGGCTTAAATTCAGGGATGACCTCATCCGCTCGCGGCTCCGTTGCCATAGCAACGCCCCCCCCACCCCCACCCCCAAATTCGGGGGGGCGGAGCCTTCCCAACACCCCCCACCTCGACTGGAGCTGAGCCCCCCCCTCCCCTCCCCCAGCCTCAGTTTCCCCCTCGTGCACAGCTTTGCACGCCCGTGCACGTGTGCGAGGGGCTGCGCGTGCACCGCAGGCGCGGGGATGCACAGGCGGGGTGCAGGCGTCGTGCAAAGGGCTGCACACGTTGGTGCAAGGGGTGCACACGCGGGGGCTGCGGGGGGTGCAGGCGCACGCACGGGGCGTGCGTCGGTGCAGGAGATGCACGCTGGTGCAGGGATGCAGGCGCGTGCAACGGGTTGCACGTGGAGCGCGGGGAATTGCACAGTGGTGCAGGTGGGTGCACACGTGGGTGTCAAGGTGTGCGGGTGCACGTGGGGGCTGGAGGTGCATGCGGGGGGGGAGCGGGGAGGTGCACACCAGGTGTGCAGGGTTGTGCAGAAGGTTTGTGAGGCTGCACGCGGGTGTGAGCAGCGCTGGTGCACACTGGGCTGCCCACCCGTGCAGGGGTTGCGTGGAGGTGCAGGGTGCACGGGTGTGCAAAGGATGGGGTGCAGGTGGGTGCGAGGATGCAGGTGGGTGCAGGGGGGTGCAGGTGCACGTAAGGGGGTGCACAGCCACCCTCCCCCTCCCCAGGTCATGGCCTGCCTGCATGAGACACGGACGCCCTCCCCGTCGCTGGCGGTGGCCTCGGAGGGGACCCCGGAGCAGGAGCTGACCCCCACGCAGTGCGCCCTGCGGGAAGGACCCCCCCCCATCCCCGCAGCCCCCGACGCCTGGCCCCGCCGAGGTCCCCCCCGTGCTACGGAACCCGGAGCTGCGGGGCCGCTGGCGGCGGATGGGGCCCATCTGAGGTGCCAGGCGGCGGGGGGGTTCCTGGAGGGGCTCTTTGGGTGCCTCAAACCCGTGTGGAGTATGATTGGAAAGGCTTACAGCGCCGAGCACAAACACCAGGCCGAGGGTGAGGAGCTGGGGGTGCTGCGGGGATGGGAGGGGGTGGGGGTGCGATGGGGGTCAGGGGGTGCAATGGGGTGGGAGGATTCAGTGATAAGGGGGCAATGGGGTTGGGGTTGCAGGAGGGATGCAGTGGGGTTGCAATAAGGGTGCAGTAGGGATGCCGTGGGGTTAGGAGGATGCAATGGGCTGGGAGGATAAGGGTGCAATGGGGTTGGGGTTGCAATAGGGGTGCAGTGGGGTTGCAGTGGGGTTAGGAGGATGCAATGGGGCTGGGAGGATTCAGTGATAAGGGTGCAGTGGGGTTGGGGTTGCAGTAGGGATGCAGTGGGGTTGGGGTTGCAATAAGGGTGCAGTGGGGTTGCAATAGGGATGCAGTGGGGTTGGGGTTGCAATAGGGGTGCAGTGGGGTTGGGGTTGCAATAGGGGTGCAGTGGGGTTGGGGTTGCAATAAAGGTGCATTGGGGTTGTAGTGGGGTTAGGAAGATGCAATGGGGCTGGGAGGATTCAGTGATAAGGGTGCAGTGGGGTTGGGGTTGCAGTAGGGATGCAGTGCGGTTGGGGTTGCAATAGGGGTCCATTGGGTGGCAATAAGGGTGCAGTGGGGTTGCAATAGGTGTGCATTAGGGTAGCAATAAGAGTGCAGTGGGGTTGGAATAGGGATGCAGTGGGGTTGCAGTAAGGGTGCAATGGGGTTGGGGTTGCAGTTGGGAAACAGTGGGGTTAGGAGGGTCCAGTGGGGTGGCAATAAGGGTGCAATGGGGTTGGGATTGCAGTAGGAATGCAGTGGGGTTCACAGAATCACAGAATGGCCAGGGTTGGAAGGGACCTCAAGGATCATGAATCTCCAACCCCCTGCCACATGCAGGGCCAGGAGGTTTAGGAGGATGCAGTGGGGTTGGGGTTGCAGTAAGGGTACAGTGAGGTTGCAACAGGGATGCAGTGGGGTTGCAATAAGGGTGCATTGGGGTGGCCATAAGGGAGCATAAGGGTCCAGTGGGGTTGCAATAAGGGTGCAGTGGGGTTGGGGGTTGCAGTAGGGATGCAGTGGGGTTGGGGTTGCAGTAAGGGTACAGTGGGGTTGGGGTTGCAGAAGGGATGCAGTGGGATTAGGAGGATGCAGTGGGGTTGGGGTTGCAATAAGGGTGCATTGGGGGTGCAGTAGGGGTGCAGTGGGGCTGTGGGGAGCGCAGTGAGGAAGGGGCGCAGCGGAGCAGTGGAGGTGCCCGCAGACCCCTGGGAGGTGCCGTTCGAGGAGATCCTGGACCTGCAGTGGGTGGGCAGCGGTGCGCAGGGTGCCGTTTTCCTGGGCCGCTTCCACGGCGAGGAGGTGGCGGTGAAAAAGGTGCGGGACCTGAAGGAGACCGACATAAAGCACCTGCGCAAACTGAAACACCCCAACATCATCACCTTCAAGTGAGCGGGGGGCACGGCACAACGTGGGGGCGTTGGGGGGGGGTGGGGAACGTGTGGGCACAGAGATGGGGACGGGGATGGAGATGGCGTGGGGTGTGACGTGGGTATGGGGTGGGAGACGCTGTGAGTATGGGCACAGAATGGGGCAGGGACACGGGTGCGGGGTGGGAGACAGCACTGGGGGGGAGATGGCATGAGGTGCGGGGGACAGCATGGGTATGGTCATGGTGTGGGGCATGCAGCATGGGGGACACAGCATGGACATTGCATGGAGCGCGGAACGCAGCACGGACACTGCGTGGGCATGGAGAACACCGTGGATGTGGCATGGGGGCATGGCATGGCACGGACACGGCGTGGACACGGCACGGGCGTGGAGAGTGTTGTGGACATGGGCATGGACGCAGCATGGTCAGACCATGGGTATGGCTTCTTGGGGACACCGGGGCACGGCGTGGGCAGACACGGGGCCACGGACACAACGTGTGCATGGGGAGCACCAACACGGCACGGCCACGGGGATGCAGGCAGCTCCGGTGTGTGGCACGGAGCGGGGGGCAGATTGGGGATGGGGAGACGGGGGGGGACACAAATGGGTGCCCGGTGCTGATGGGTGCTGGGATGCAGGTGGGTGCCCCAGCCCCAGCGGGTGCCCCAGTCCAGATGGCACCCCAGCACCCACGGGCACCGGGTGCAGCCGGGTGCCCCCACAACAACGGGTGCCCCCACAACAACAGTGGGTGCTGCGCTGACGGTGCCCTGTGCCAGCAGGGGTGTGTGCACCCAGGCGCCCTGCTACTGCATCATCATGGAGTTCTGCGCCCAGGGCCAGCTCTACGAGGTGCTGCGTGCCGGGCGCAAGGTCACCCCTTCGCTCCTGGTGGATTGGTCCATGGGCATCGCCGGCGGCATGAACTACCTGCACCTCCACAAGATCATCCACCGCGACCTCAAGTCACCCAAGTGAGCGGGGATGGGGGCTCAGCGAGCGCCCCTGGGTGCTGGGTGGGTGCTGCTGGTGGAGGCACTCGGGGGCACAACCGCCGTGGTGCCAAAGCTTTGGTGGTACAGATGTGTGTCCATGGTGGTGACTTGGCCATAGCAGGGCCGTGCCCCAATGTCCATGGCGTTGACGTGTCCGTGGTGATGATGATGTGTCCTCGGTGGTGCCACATCCATGACATTGACATATCCACGGTGATTCCGTGTCCATGTTGGTGCCATGTCCACGGTGATGCCATGTCCACAATGTCCATAGTGGTGCCCAACCCCATGGCAGTGGCAAGACCGTGACAGCGCAGTGTCCGTGGTGGTGCCATGCCCATGGTGGTGTGGTGTCCGTGGTGGTGCCATGTCCATGGCAGTGGCATTCCCACGATGGGACGTGCCCATGGTGATGCCGTCCCTGTGCCCCTGGAGTGACGCTGAGTGGCTGCCCCCAGCATGCTCATCACCTACGACGACGTGGTGAAGATCTCGGACTTCGGCACCTCCAAGGAGCTCATTGACAAGAGCACCAAGATGTCCTTTGCTGGCACGGTGGCCTGGATGGCACCTGAGGTCATCCGCAACGAGCCCGTCTCTGAGAAGGTCGACATCTGGTGAGGGCATGGGGACAGCGGGGACCTGGGGAGCAGCAGGGAGCCGTGGTGGCATCGGGTGCACAGCAGCACTGGGAGTCAATGGGAATGCATTGGAAGCATCGGGGGTCATAGGGGGGGGGAACGCGGGGGGGTAACCTCAGGGTCACTGCGGGTGAATGGGGATGGGGACACGGAGGGGGACGTGGCAGGGACTGGGATTAGGGGCGTTAAGGAGGGACGGGGGGCAGCCTGGGCAGAGGTGGGGGGAGGGGACAACGGAGACGGGGGTTCCCATGGGTGACGCTGCGCCCAGGTCTTTCGGGGTGGTGCTGTGGGAGCTGCTGACGGGTGAGATCCCCTACAAGGACGTGGACTCCTCAGCCATCATCTGGGGGGTGGGCAGCAACAGCCTCCACCTGCCCGTCCCCTCCGGCTGCCCCGACGGCTTCAAGGTGCTGCTGCGGCAGTGCTGGTGAGCGCACCGGGGGGGGGGACACAGCTGGGATGCACTGCTGTGGGGTGTGGGGGCACAGAGGGGGGGCACAGAGAGGGGATGCAACGTGGGGACGCCCCGTGGGGACACGCTGTAAGGACATGCGTGGGGACGGGTGCCTTTGGGTGGGGGGATCCTAGCACAGGGAACCCCAGTGGGAACCCCCACCTTAGGGACTCCCATGAGAGACCTCCCGCTGTCACCCTGATATGGGGAACCCCATCACAGGGACACCCGCCCTGCCTGCCTGTCCCCTTGTTTGTGGGACGTCCCCATGGGTGAGCCATGCTGTCGGGAGCCGTTCCCCCCCCGTGGTCCCAAAAAGCCCCCAGCTCCGTACTGCCCCCCCAGGAACAGCAAACCCCGGAACCGGCCGTCCTTCCGGCAGATCCTGCTGCACCTCGACATCGCCTCCGCCGACGTCCTCTCCACCCCACAGGAGACCTACTTCAAATCCCAGGTACCTGACCCACAGCCCCACGGGGACACCCAGCTCCGTGGGGACACCAGGATCCGTGGGGGCACCCACCACCCCCAGTACCATCTGGGGCACCCGGGGACCCCCAGACCCCACGCTTCACATCTCGGGGGTGGTGCTGGGGTCTCTGATGCCTGCTGGGGGGAATCCATGCCCAGTACATCCCAGTGCTCGCGGTGGTCACACCCAGTACATCCCAGTGCTCAGGGGATCCATGCCCAGTATATGTCCCAGTACATCCCAGTACATCCCAGTGCCCGGTGCCGCAGGCGGAGTGGCGTGAGGAGGTGAAGCTGCACTTTGAGAAGATCAAATCGGAGGGGACGTGTCTGCACCGCCTGGAGGAGGAGCTCATCAACCGGCGGCGAGAGGAGCTGCGGTGCGGGGCTGGGGGGCTGGGGGGTCACAGGGACATGAGGATGGGAGGATGGGGGGAGACATGGGAACAGGGGGAGTGGGGAATGGGGAGTAATGGGGACATGGAAATGGGGGGGGTCAGGGGGGTTTGGAGGGGGGCCTTTGGTGCCCCAGAGTGGTGCAGGTGGGTGCCATGGGGGTGTGATGGGGCACCACAGGGTGCCACGAGCTGTCAGTGGGGTTGCGTGGGGTGTGATGGGGTGGTGGTATGGGGCGCCATGGGGTGCCATGGGGTGCCCACACCAACCAGGCACGCGTTGGACATCCGGGAGCACTACGAGCGCAAACTGGAGCGCGCCAACAACCTGTACATGGAGCTGAGTGCCCTCATGCTGCAGCTGGAGCTGAAGGAGAAGGAGCTGCTCCGGTGAGTGGGACCAGCACCCAATGGGATCCCTGCCCACCCCATGGCCACCCCATGGCCTTCACCAACCCTATATGCACCCCATGGTCCCCCTGTGGTCATGGCCACCCCTACACCCACCCTATTTCCATCCCACAGTAATGGCTATTCATGGCCACCCCTGTACCACCCATATGGCCACCCCACGGTCACGGCCAACCCTATATCCATCCCACACCCACGACCACCCTTATCCCACCCCCACAACCACTTCTGCCTCACCTCAAACCTTTCCCCACCCCATACCCATTGCCCCAACCCTATGCTTGCCACTGGGGGAGGACTGATGGCCCCATGTTTGGCCCCATGGCCCCATCCAGGCGAGAGCAGGCGCTGGAGAAGCGCTACCCCGGGCTCTTCAAACCACGGGCGCCGCGGGGGCTGCTGCATGGGAACGCCGTGGAGACCCTCATCAAGAAGCGCAACGTCCCCCAAAAGCTCTCACCCCACAGCAAGCGGTGCGTGGGGGTCGTGGGATGGGGGGGCGGGGATCCAGGTTTTTTAGGGTGGGGGGGTTTGGAGTGTGTCGTGTGTGAGGTGTCCCAGTTTTTGAGTGCTGGGACTCGAAGGGTGTCGAATATGGGGGGTGTTCATCACGGGGGGATGGATTTGTGGGACCTGAGGGCATTGGGGTCCCTTGGGGGGGGGTCTCATGGCCCATCACTGGGGGGATTTTTTGGGGATGAAGGTATGTGGATCCTTGGGGGAAAAGGGACACGTTTGTGTGTGTGGGGGGGGTCTTCTTTATGGCTGGAGTCCTTGGGGGTGGGGGTCTGGGGACCTGGGCTCCCTTGCTCCTTTTGGGTCCCTGGAGTGCGCTTCTGGGGGTGTCCCTATTGGCGTGGGGCTATTTGGGGACGCGGCCCCCAGGCTCTCCCCCTGCTCACTGGAGTTGGGGGTCTCCATGTCCCCGTGTCCCCTCGCAGCCCCGACATCCTGAAGCCGGAGGTGCTGCTCCCCAAACTGGACGCAGCCATGGCGCAGGTGGCCCTCCCCGGCTGTCCCAAAGGCCCCCCCTCTCCAGGACGCAGCCGCAGAGCCAAAGGACGACACCGCAAAGGGGGGTCCCGGGGGGGCTGCGGAGAACCCGGCCCCGAAGCCGGACCCCCCCGAGGGCTGCCCGGACCCCCCTCATCCACCGCCGGCCCCGACCTCCTGGGGGGCACTTTGGAGGCTGCGGGGGCCCCCCCGGCAGCAGAACCTGATTTGGGGTCTGGGGGGGCAGTGGGCACCCAGGGGAGCCCCCCAGCGCAGCCCCCCACAGCCGGGGACAGCGAGAGGGACAGCGGTGCTGCCCGGGGGGGGCGAGGGGGGGCCGGGCAGCACCTGACCCCCGCGGCAATGCTGTACCGTGCAGCCGTGACACGGGGACAGGTGAGTGGCTGTGGGGGGGAGGGGCGACGCTTCTGGGGGTCTGGAGCGGGAGGGGGGGAGGTTGGGGAGAATGGGACCCCTGGGAGCAGCCGTGGGACCCCCGGTTTCCCCCTCTGTGCCCCCAGAAGCGGGGGGTGTCGTCGGAGGAGGAGGAGGGAGAAGTGGACAGCGAAGTGGAACTGCCGCTGCGGCAGAGGTGGGTGCACGGGGGGTCCTGGGTGGGGGTCTGTGGGTGCCGGGGGGGGGCCCATGAGCGCTCAGACCCCCAGGAGGGCTGCTGCGAGGGGACTGAGTGCTCAGCCCCCCCCCCCAGAATGAGTTGTTGGGGGTTTGTGTGTGCTGGGAGGCTCGTGATGGACGCTGGGGTGGTGGGGAGGGGGCGGGGGGTCCATACCCATCTCCTCACTTCGCCCCCCCAGGTGGCCCCCGGGTATGACCAAACGGCAGTCGCTGTCGACCTTCAGCTCGGAGAACTTCTCGGACGGGGACGGGGACGGGGACGGGGATGAGGGGCACACGAGCGAACCCTCCCACAGTGCCACCCCCGACGTGGGCAGCACCAACACGGACGAACGTCCCGACGACCGCTCCGAGGATTTACTCTCGCAGGGTTCCGAGATCCCCCTGGACGCCGCTCCCCCAGACGGCCGTCGGCACGGGGGGGGCAGCCCCAAGGTGATGTGACCCCCCCCAACCTTCGGTTTGACCCGGATGGGTGGGGGGAGGGGGGTCCTCTGGGAATGGGTGATGTGGGGTGGGAGGGGATCCTCCATTTTTTCCCCTCCCTCCCCCCCCCAGGGGTGGTTATGGGGTGGATGTGAGGAGGGGGCCCCGAAAATGTGTGGAAATAGGGAGGGGTTCCTAAAAGGATGGGGAAATAAGAGGAGGGGTCTCCAAACCAATGGGTGGTTATGGGGAGGGGTCCCCACAGAGCTGGGATCCCCCAGAAGGAGGCGTTATAGGGGAGGGGTCTTCGTACCACGGGTAGAGACCTCTCCGGTAAAGCATCACTGCGAGGGGGGTTCCCAGGAGCTGCCCCCTCCCCAAGGGAAAATCCCACAGGATGAGGGACCCCAGGAGCAGCTCAGAGGGGGGTGGGTTCCCCCAAAGCCCCCATTTGCAGCTGTGGGGTGGGGGAAGCACTGGGAGGGGGCTCTGAGGGACCCCCATCCTTCCCCCAGGTCTCGGAGGACTCTGACTGCGACAGCGCAGAACTGGACCACTCGGGGAGCGCAGAGGGACCCCCCCGGCCCACAGCCCCCCCCGGCCTGTGACTTGCAGCCCCCACCCCCCCTGCACACACACACCTCCCCTCCCCCCACACCACCACCACCACTTGTACAGCCCCAAATATTTATATAAATATTTATCGATCTCTACACAACTCTGTGCTGTCTCTGTCCCTGGGGGGAGGGGGTGAAAACGGGGAGGTGGGGGGGGTCCTGTCCCCTTTTTGTGTAGGACCTACTGTAAGGGGAAGGGGGGAGAACAGGAATCCATCCCCTTTTTGTTTGTGTAGGACCTAGTGTAAGGGGGGAGTGAAGTGAGAAGGCAGCTTATCCCAAAGGGATGGGTAAAATTGTAGGGTGGGGGCACAGTAGGACAACTCCTCCCTGGGGGGGGGAAATGGGGCTGATAAGAGCAGCACCAGCTCTTCACTGGTGCAACTGGGAGCAGTTTAGGGGCAGAGCCCCATAGAGAACAACGGGGGGACGGATTTACCATCAGCCCCCCTGCAAAAGAGAGGGGCACAGGGAGATGCTGGGGGGCACAGAGGGACCCCCACCCCACACTGGGAGGGAGGGGGGGATTCAAATAAAGACGGAGACAGGCAGATCCATTAACCAAAATATCCTCCGGTTTCTATTCACAAGGAAAAGCTCCAGTCCATCTTTTTTTTATTATTATTATTTCTTTTTTTTTTGTTTTTTTTCTGAAAAATCTCCTGACGTTACAGAACTAAACTGAAATGTCGCTCTTCCACTCTTAACAATGTGACCAACAGAAACTTCATGAGCCGAAAAAAGGGGGGGTGGGGCGGGGGGGCAGAGGAGGGGAGAGAGAAGCTTTAATAAAACTAAGATGGGCGCTCGGCAGCGGAGCGGAAAGGAAATAAAATGCTGTAATGAAAACAAAAATTAAACCGACGACGACGAAGAGGAGGAGAAAAAAAAAAAAAAAAAAAATCAATGAAATAAAACTGAAAGAATCCGATGAGTGGCGAGGAGAGCAATGGGAGGAACTGAAAAATTTACAAACTAGTTTAAAACCTGGGGCTGCTGCTAAGGGACTACACAGATGGATGGTGAGGTGAGGCCGAGGGTCCGCAGGCCGTGCCGGGGCCCTCCTAGCTGCTTCCCATGCCCCCGGTCTCGGAGGAGAGCCTGCAAGGAAGAAGAGCCGTCAGAGGGGGGCTGGGGGGAGGTGGGGGGGGGTTCTGCCTGCTGGAGGGCTGGCAGTGCGATGTGGGAGGGGGGGGATGCAGGGCTGAGGGCTGCCGCCCCCCCAGCAAAGCGCAGCGCTGCGGATGGGGACGGAGCTCCCAGCAGAGCAGTGCAGAACCCCCAGGGCCCCGAGAGCAGGGAGGGGAGGGGGGCAGCAGGGAGGGGAGGGGGGCAGCAGGGAGGGGAGGGGGGCAGCAGGGAGGGGAGGGGGGCAGCAGGGAGGGGAGGGGGGGCAGCAGGGAGGGGAGGGGGGGCAGCAGGGAGGGGAGGGGGGGCAGCAGGGAACGGGGAACCCGCAAAGGGCCCTCAGGGAGCAGCGGGAGGTGGGAGGGGGGGAACACAGCGCAGCACCCCCGAAGCACAGCCCCAGAGCTGCGCCTCAAAGCCTCTCCTCCCCTCCCTGAAACGGGGCACGGAGCGCTGCCCCACGGAGGGTGGCTGTGAGCCCCCCCTCTGCCACAAGGAACCCCTCCGGGCCCCCTCCCCACGCGTGGGGCTCGGCCCCCCCCCCGCACAGAGCTGCAGAGCACATTCTCACCGTGGCAACTTTATTACAGGTACAGACATTAAAGAGACAGCGAGGCCGCGAGCCCCGTGGGCAACGGAACCGGGAATGCAATTAAATCCAGACTCGTTTATTTGGTAACGACCCACCAACCCCCCCTCCCCTTCTGCCCCCTCCCACCCCAACCCAAGCGATTGCAACCGAGCTACTAAAAAATGGAAAAGAGGAGGAAAAAAAAAAAAAAACAACCCAAAGAACCAAAGGCTACAAAGCTCTACTGGGACGGATGGGGGCGAATGGAGCACCGCACCCCAGGGCACGGGGAGAGGAAAAGCAACGGGCAGCCCTGGCCAGAAAAGTGGGGGTCTAAGAAACATCACAACGGGGGGAGGAGGGGAAAAAACCCAGAGAGGGGAAATGAGATCTGAGGCGCCCGCATGGGGCAGCTGCCCTATGGCTCAGTAAGGAGAGAACCTCTGCTTTTCCGTTTTCAGTTTGTTAGTAACGCACGGCACGGCCGGGGCGGAGGCACCCTTAGCAGCAGACACAACATTTAGAGCCAGGAGAGGGACAGGTTTCATGCCAAGCAGACTGGAGACACAAGGGGCGGTCGGAAGAGGGTTGGGGAGGCTGGCGGGCGCGTCGGAGGCCCCCGCTGTGGCGAGCGAGGGGGTGGTGGTGGAGGAGGAAGAAGAAGAAGGGGTGGAGGGTTGAGAGAGGTTGATGCTGAGGTGGTCAGGGATCGTGACGGAGGCTGCCTGGGAGGAGGGTTTAGCGCTTTCTAAACTGTAACAGAGGAGAAAAGGAACAAAAAAATGGGTGGGTGGGTGGGAAGAGCACAGAGGAAGCACAGGACAAACAGCGAAACCCGGCTCGGGGAGGGGGAGCGCAGCACGGAGCCGAGAGGAGCAGAAGCGGGGCTGCTCCTCCGTAGGGAGAGCCCCACACAGCCCCACTGCCACCCCACAGCCACCGCTCATCTCCAGCGTCCACAGAGCTGAGGTCCCAACGAACCCCAATTCCAGCCCTAACGCTCACCATGGGACGCATCTGCACACCCGGAGGCCTCAGCGCAGCCCTGAGGGTCCAATCCCTCACCCCACAGCGCCGCAGACCCCACGGGGAACCCAGCGATCCCCGAGGGCTCACAGCTGCTGCAGGGCAGACGCTGCCTGCGTCCGTCGGGATCCCAGGGATCCCCACATCCCGCTGGGAGGTGCTGGGGATCCCACCTCGATCCCCCCCCGGCTGCAGCACCCCCAGAAGCCCTCAGCACAGAAAGCGACGGATCCGAACCGCGCAACCCAAACTGCTGAGATCCCAAACGCAGCTCTGGGGACCCCACGGTCCCCTCAGCCCCGCAGCCACGACCCACTGCAGCCTTCCCTCGTCCTACAGCTTCCCACAGAGCAGGAGGCGATCGCAGCAGGGGGGCAGGCGTGGGGAAGGGGAAGGAAGGGCAGGGGGATGGGGATGGGGATGGAAGCCCCTTCCGCTCATGCTTGGGGGCACGAGGGTGGTCCCAGCCCTCCCCCCCGCGCTGCCTCATCACAGAGACTCACCTGACATTAATTAGATACTGGGCCAAGCTAATGCTTGCTGCAGATCCAGTTATGGTAACCTGCCTGTCAGTAGATCCTTCCACTGGATTGGCAATTTTGATCTGCGCCCCGGACATCTGGCGGATCTCATTGATCTTGGCGCCCTGACGCCCAATGATGCAGCCAATCAACTGCGGGGAGACAGCGGCTTCGTTAGCGCCTTCATTAGCAGCTTCATCAGCAGTGGGCAGGGCATCCCGTCCCCCTCCATCACCCACAGGGGGCATCACCCAGAGGTGGGGCTGATGGCTCCCAGGAGGGCTTTAAACCCCTTCAGCACTCCTTTATACAGATACTTCTTAGATGGGCAGACGGTGACAGGACGAGGGGCAACGGCTTCAAACTGAAGCTGGGGGGAGGGAGCTCTGCACCCAGAGCTGTGGGTGCCCCCTCCCAAGAGGGGCTCAGGGCCACAGAGGGGTCCCTGCATGGCTGATGGGTGGGAGCAGCCCAGGGCACGGGGTTAGAGCTGAGAGACCCCTAAAGGTCCCTTCCAACCAAAGCCATTCTACGATTCAATTTACAACGGCAGAAGAAACATGAGATTTCTGCCTTAAATCTGGCTGGAAGGAGGAAGGATGAAGAGAGCAGCCCAAGGAGCTGTTTGGGGTGCAGCCATCACTCGTAGCACTGCCTTGAGCCCCTCTGTGGGCAGGGAAGGGCAGCCCCACCCCCCATCTCCTAGGGACACAGATTCTGAGCCCCCACCCCCCATCCTTCAAGGGGGGAGGGCGCAGATACTCACATCATTTGGAATGGTGAGTTCATGAGAGGTGGTTTGAGCAGAAGCATCCAAACCTGTTTAAAAGACAGAGACAAAGCAGGAGAGGGTCAGGGGGGGCGGTGGGGGGCACGAGCACAGCGGGCAGCCAGCAATCACTGCTGGCCTCACAGCCACCTCGGAGACAGCTCAGACAGGACGGGAAGGGCAGAGCAAGCAGTGAAGTTACTCGAGCCCCACTCCCCTCTCCTCTTTCCCACTCACCTGCCACCCTCCCCCACCCCCTATTTGTCCTCCCATTGCCACCACAAGCTCTCCTTTGCAGTGGGGCCGTCCTGGAGCAGCACCCCATCTCCACGGGGCCACCATCCACACCTGCAGCCTCCAAGCGCTTCGCTCCCTCAGCCCAGCAGGGCAGTGCCAGGTCGGGCCCCCACCGGGCTGCTGCTCGGGTTTCTCACTCTGCACTTTGCCCCCCTGCCCCACTCTGGGAGCTGCGACCTCACTGGCAGGGGAGCAGCAGCTCAGTGCAGACACAGCAGTGATCCCTGCAGCGCCTGGCAGGGGCTGCGCCGCTGGATGTGATCCGGGGCAAAAGTTTTATGGGGGCAGGGAAGGGTGGGGGGCTGCCTATGGGTGAATTGTGGGGGGGCTCACATGTGCTCAAGGCCTTCTAACAGCATCACACACCACACAGCTGAGCCCTCTGACAAAGCTCTGCTCTCCAGAATCCAGAGTGCAAACTGACAGCTCCTGAGGGCCATCCAGGACCTCCAGCAGCTCCCTTGCCCCCCCTGCCCCTCCCACCCGTGCACAAGGCGGGCAGCATTTAACAGGGAGAACGAGACCCCGGTCAGTATTAATACACAATAAACTATAGATTTTGTGTTTCAATCATTACCCCAATAGCCTTTCACCTCTGGAGAGCTGGATTCAATGCCTGTTAAGACACAAGTGACAATGAGTTTGGCTGTCTCACGTTTAGAGCCCCAAATGGAAATGCAGCCACCTTAGCAAACGCTCCAGCAAATTTGGTGCAACTCAGCAGCTGCCTGCTCAGGGCTGGAGCAGCCAGAGGGGGGAGAGCAGGTGCTGCAGGCTGGGGGGGTCCCCAGAGCGTTGGCAAAGCCATGAAGGACAGGGTGGGAGGGAGGAAAGCAGCACGGAGGCCCTGCCTGCTCACTGATCTGCCTTCTGCAGGGAGGGGGGGGTGCAGAGACCACAGCTGCCCCCAGGGGCAACGAGACAGAGACGGTTACCTGGCCAGACTTCATCATTCACGCTGTGGGTTTTTGGGTTTGTTTGGTGTTGTGTTTTGGTTGTGGTTTTTTTTTTTTTTTGAGCACACGAGACCCCGTGCAGAGGCCCTGCTTAGAGGGGAGCCCGGCTCCCAGGTTGGCCTTCGGCCCACGTTAGCGTACAGAGGAGAGAAGGAGTTTCCATACCACTGAATCCAGTGTTGCCATGAGACATTGGAAAGTGTGACTGTTGCATTGCCAACTGGTGCAGCTTGGTCAGCTAGAGGGAAGAGAAAAGAAAAAAAAAAAAGCTGATGTTAGCTATTTCCCAAGCCCAGCAGGGCCAGAACCACGCGGCAGGCACACGGACACAGCGAGCGGCACCAAAGGCCTCCCCCCACCCTCGGCCAGGAGTGGGCTGGGGGGCTGCGCCCACCCCCCAGGAGAAGCAAGGAGCTATGAGAGGAGCTCAGGGAGACGAGCAGAGAGGAGCAGGAGAAATGAGACCGCAGGGTGCTCACACCACACCATGCAGGGAGCAGCGTGGGGAGAGGGATGTGATGAAGGGAGGCCAGGATGGAGCCCGGAGCGGCGCGCGGCCCCTGCAGCAGCTCAGAGCACAGCTTCCTCCTGCCCCTCCTTGCCAGAGCCCCCCCTCACTGCTCTAAGGGTGCCAGGAGAAGAGATCAGCCCCGCCAAGCCTGCAACGAGCCTACGGGATGAGCATGGCTGCCAGAGGAGGGCGGCATCCCAGCAAGCAGGGACAGCGCCCACGGCGAGGGGGAAGGGGGGCGGCCACCGCCTGGACTGTTCTCCTGCACCCAGCGGCCCCCACAGGCTGGCAGCAGCCTGGGCCAGGCCAGATCCCCCCCTCCACTGCCACCTGCGACGGCTCAGCTGTCCCCTGCCCCCAGGAGAGCCACCGTGACAGCGTCCCGTCATGCGCTGTGGTGTCCCTGGATGGGAAGTGTGCCAAATTCAAGAGGGGAGGGAAAGGCAGAGCTGGAGTGAAATGCCAGCTGGGGGGGAGGTGGTGGTGGTGGTGTCGGTGAGGGGGGGAGCAGAAAAACGGAGGAGGGGAATGTCAGAGAGAAAAGGGGAGGGGGGAAAAGGAGAGATCTGAGACCAGGTGAAGCTGGCTGCAGGAGGGCGAAGTTTTTTGGGGGGGAGTTCGGATCAGATCGAGTTTCAGCCCAAGCTGACAGCTCGAGTCGAGAAAGCACGGAGAAAATTTTGGAAGGGGGAAGAAGGGTGGATTTCAAGACAAGAAGTGTAAACAAAAACTTACATCTGGCTGTGGAATGGCATACTGTCCTTGAATGGTATAGGCCTACAAAAGGAGGAAAACAGTCCTATTAACAACCATCGGACAGCCACCCAGGGACAGACATTTCAACTAGCCAGGAAGTCAGAGAGCCAAGGCGGAGAGTTCTCCGGGGCAAGGGAAGTGGGGCAGGGAGAGGCAGGGGACGGACAATGCTGTACCAAGCAGTTTCTAGACGGGAAGGTACTCAAATTGGCCTTAGGTGGCAGTTACAGGGAGGGAGTGGACAGTATGGCGCCGTCCCCCCCAAAAAAAGGTG
This sequence comes from Meleagris gallopavo, assembly GCF_905368555.1. NCBI lineage: Eukaryota > Metazoa > Chordata > Aves > Galliformes > Phasianidae > Meleagris > Meleagris gallopavo. Next base: position 2,508,739 of record NC_139434.1, on the reverse strand, counting down.
GCAGACAAACAGAACGGCTGGGATCTTGATGAAGATGTATGGTGTGGTGGAGTCCGACAATGCTTCTAGCCCTGCGCCCCCCGCCTCGCCGACAGGGGAGGGTCTCCAGCGCCCACCAGCCCTGCTAGCTCCCGGCCCCTCCTTCCCCGGCCCAGCAGCCCCCCAAAAAGTCCCGCTCCGAGTCCTCTCGTCACTCCGCACGCCTAGGAAACGTCGCCGGGCAAGCTAGAGGTCACTGCTGGAGCTGGCTACCGATGCTAGACAAGGCAAAGAGAGGCATTCGGGGGGTAACGAGGCTGAGCGCCTGACCTGCCAATTCCTCGTCTCGAGGTTAAGGGACAGCCACAGACTTCAGATTCCTCCTGAAGCTACCCAGAAAGGGCGAGTCACTGGCTGGGGCCTGGCTGGCTAAGGTGGGGGGCCGGGCAGGGGGGACAGGAGAGGCAGGGGAGAGGGGGGTACACAGCCTCACTTCCAGGTCACCGGAAGAACTGCAGCCCAGGCTGGAATTGGCCCAAGTTCGTTGCCATGCAGTGGCTGCCGGGTGGCCTGCGTGAGGAGAGGTTGGTGGGCTCAGAGTCCAGTTCCCAAGTGGACAGGAGTCCACAGCACAAAAGCCACCGTGACGGGTTTTGGGGGACGGGGACAGGGAATGCCACCCTTGTTGGCAGTCTCAGAGAGGCCAAGGATTGAACGGGCCGTGGAGACTGAACTCCCCTCTCACCTCCTGAGGTGGTCCCTCCAAGTCAGAGTTGAGGCACATGGATGGGGCGGTGTGGGGGTAGCTCGCACTGCCGCTGCTGTACCTGTCCTGTGGATAAATTAGAGGACTTCAGTCTCCAGGGCTGTCAATCCGAAACCTTCCGCTAACACCAAAGTCACATCGACATTAGCTCTGCTTTCGAGGGCTAACCCTGCTCTACACACGACTCTGAGCTGCGAGACAGAGCACAACACCACCAGGAGCGGGCCCGGACGGCTGCAGCGGGCTGGCCCTGGGCCGGGGAGAGGGGTGGAAGACAAGGAGGGGAGAAAAAGGGAAAGGGAAGGAAGAGATGCGTGGCTGTCGGGAGCCTGCTCCTCACTGCTCTAAGGGGGATGGCGGCCGGCTCCCTTGCCGGGGGGGCTGCACGGGACGACCCTCCGCTGGCAAAGGGCGCGGGTGGCTTCGCCCGGCGCTCCCCCCCGGGTGCAGAGTGGCAGGAGAAGCTGTCGGAGAGCGGGGGCTGACCAGGGTCAAGGGGGGGAAGGAAGAGGCAGGGAGGGCGAGGGGTGGGGGTGCTGAGGCGAGGGTGGGGAGGGGACGGCAGCAGCTCCGTCCCCAGACAAGCGTGGCACTCGGAGGCCCGGCTCCAGGGGAGGCTGCCAGCAGCTCTCCACCCCAGCTGCAGCATCGGATCCGGTCTGTGTGGCCATGGCTCTGCCCTACAGCAGGACCCCAAGACTGATGGCAGGGGGCTCCGAGCCCTCCCCATCAGCGTGCACCCACCCTGGGGGGGGGCCTCCCTGGCAGCACGGAGGCAGCAGACGCATCTGCAAGTTGCCCTGTGTTGCTCCAAGCGGTAATGGCAGCCCTGGGAACTGAGGGGTGGGAAGCGGTGACCCCCACACTCCAACCTCCTCTCTCACCCAGTGGGGACCAGCACACCCCCAAAAAGCTGGGGGACTCGGGGCTTTACAGCAGACAGGAACCCAAGGGAGCCCTGTCGTCTGTAACGGCAGCGCCTGGCTCCATGGCTACAGCAACGGGGTGGCCTGAGGCAGCTGCCAGCACACCCCCAAGGCAGGGCAGGGGGGAGCGAGCGACTCCCCAGGATCAGGTCAGCACAAGAGGGGCTGCACCACCGATCCCTTAAGGCTACTTCTATCTGACACCCTCCCCTCGCCAAGACGAAGCTTTTCTGCACCCCAACCCTGCCCAAGGCACAGGCTGAGCCTTTGCACCCTAAGAGCCAGCCCCAGAGAGCAGAGAACCCCCAGCCTCTGGGCCGGTCACCCACACAGGTCGCACCGAGTCCTCGGAGCCAGTCCCAGAGAGGGGACAACTGGCTTTGGCAGCTGGACTCCCATCCCAATTCAAATTCCCAACCACCACCACGTCAGGATTTCCCCCGGTTGCTCCAGGAGCACTTTGACAAAACCACCCCCCTCCCCAAATTAACCCTCCCAGCTCCCTCCCCGCCTCTGCCCTCCTGCCTCCCGCAGCAGGCTCAGCGAGGAAGGCTGGGAGCAGGCTCTGGGAGGCCGAGGCCAAGCAGAGCTGCCCCATGCCAGAGGAAGCGGTGTGGGTGACAGGCACGCAGAGCAGCTGATGTGCGCTGGCGGTGTGGCAGCTTGTTTATCCCCCACCCCCCCGCCACACAGACACCCCTCCCCTCCCAGCACCCCACGAGCTGAGGAGAGGCCTTACCTGACCGCCTGCAAAGATGACGGGAGAGCTGGATGGCTTGGGTCGGTACGGGATGGTGACGCCCTTCGGGGGAGACTGGGTGACAGCAGAGAAGGGACATCAGGCACCGAGCGCTGCCAGCCACCCCCTCCCAGCACCCAACGCTTCACCTCAAGTGCAAGTCTGCTCCCAGGAGGGCACAGAGCCTGGCTGAGCCTCGAGGGCTACAAACAGTCCTATTTATTCTATGCTCCATGCACTGAGCAGAGGGAGGCTTGCAGCACCGTGCTGAGACAGGGGGACGCTGCTGCTCGGTGTCACTGCTCACCAGGGCAGCAAGCAGCACCATCAGCTGGCAGGAGCTCAAGAGGACTGGCTCGACCCCAGCTTAAAGCAGCTCCAAGCCTCACTTGTAATCCCCAACTATCCTTTTATCCCCCAGCAGCCGCTCCTCTGTCCTCAGGGGTTTCTACTGGTCGGGAGGGCTGCGGCCAGGAAAGGGCAGAGGGATCCCTGCGCCTCACACGTGTCCCCAGGGAGAGAGCCCGACACACAGCTGGGGGGGCCCTACCTCAAGCATGACAACGCAGATCTGTTTGACGCACTCAATGATGGACTGTGGGATCCCAGCAATGGTGATGGCTCGCTCAGTCGAGTTGGGCAGCATGTCTCCTGCCACCTGGACCTGTGCCCCTGTGCTCTGCAAAGTTTAAGGATAAAAATAAACGGTCAGACCAGGGAGGACAGTGAGCTCACTGCATCCAGCAGCCTCGTGGCCAAGTTATACATAGCCAGAAGTGCCCCCCTTCTCCCTCAAAATAATGCCTTTTAATCCTAGCTGGAAATAATTCGGTCAGGAGGAAGAATCGGGCTGCGGCCTTCCCCTGTAACCCAAGTCAAGCCCATCTCTGCTGTGAGCAGAACCGGACAGGGTTAATCCCTGGCAGCCAAGGGTCAGTGGCACTCAGCACTAAGCAGCATTACATGCCTTTCTCACTGAGAGCTGGGGGCTTGGCAGGCTGGTGGCACGCATTCCCCCCCCGCCAGCTGGGAAAAAGCCTAGGGAAAGGAATCGAGAGTAGCAGGAACCCAAGCATCCCGCTCCAGGGGACGGTGCCGGGAAGGGGAGGCTCTGACCCAGTCTCAGTTTCACAAGCACTAAAAATACAAGGAGCTTTTTAAAAAGGGCCAAATGATGCTGCCTCTACACTATGCAGTTCCACTTATGCAGGGCAGACCTAAGTTCTTGGCCCCTCTGCCACGCACCAGGCCCTGCACATCACCAGCAGGGCAGCCAGCACTCACCTCTCGTATCTCCTTGATCTTGCAGCCTCCTTTTCCAATCAGGGAGCCGCACTGGCTGGCAGGCACCACGAGCCGGAGGGTGACCGGGGGCCGGCTGGCAGCTGTGCTGTTGGTCATGGAGCTGCTGATGTCCTGCGAGGAAGAGGAGTTGCTCAGAGGGAGCAGTTTGGTGCAGGACCCTCACACCAGAGGAACGGGGCTGGTTTGTTCCAAGGTGACATCCGAACCTCCCAGATCCCATTTTTCAGGGCTTTGTTAACATGCTGGAATCAACACAGCCACATTTTTGAGATGAAAACAGCCAAACTCCGTGGCTTGCTGTATTGGTGAAATGGGGTTTTAATCCCCACCAGCCCAACGCAGAGGCATTGGGTCAAGCCACAGCTGAATGGGAACCAGCTGTGCTGAAGAGATGAGGGGCTGGGGGCTCAGTCTCCCCCTGCAGACAGCTCCCAGTTCAGCTCAGAGCTGTAACGGGGATGAAAGCTCAGTGAGAACAAGCGGGGCGCTGATTAAAGCAGTCATATGTGGGCAGGGGGAGGGGAGGCACACGGCTGGGCTCAGCTGACCTACTAAAATAAAAGCTTTTGCTGAGCCCCAGGCTCAGAGCACCAGCAGCGAGAGCCAGGAGGATGTCAGCTCCCAGGACACAGCAGCAGTTTGGGACTCACAGCTTTCTGAGCTTTCCCATGAGCACAGGGGTCTGATGTGTTGACAGGAAGGGGGTCCTGAATCCAGAGGGATAAGGCACCAGGAACTCTGTGCCCCACAAAAGATGGAAGGGCCAAGGAGCTCACCCTTCTGAAAAGCCCAAAGCTCCTCACGTCACAGCCCTGAGCAAGGTCTGACTCCCATAGCTGGGATTCGGATCAGCATCCCACTGAGAATCAGCAGTTCTGCAGGAGCAGGGCTGGGACGCAGATTGTCCTTCGGTGCTGCAGGACCCCCAGACCCCTCCTCAGCAGGGCTGGATATCGGGCTGAGCCCCCACTGCACAAAGAAACATGCAGGCAGGGAAGCAGCAGGACAGTCCAGAAGAACAAGGGAAGCAGGGATTCAAAGCCCTGCTCAGTTTGATGCTGTTTTAGTGGTGGTCACAGGGGGTTCCCAGCCCTGGGCAATCACCACAGGGCTCTGACGCTCAGCAAGCAGGCACTTAAGGTTGGCTGAACACCCAGGAGGGAAAAATCATACCTGGACCTTGGACTCTGCTCAAGGAAGGACAAAGATCAGCCCCAGCTGGGAGAACACTACTCACCCACAGGGAGGGTCACGGGGCTGTTCCAGCCCCCCCAGGAGCTGTGGGGCAGACCCCAGCCCTGCACAGCAGCTCCACAGGGCAAATTTGTCCAGAAAAGTACAAGAATTAAAAAAAAAAAAAAAAAGTGGAGCACCATCCCTGCAGCACACAGCAGAGGCTCAGGGCCGAGACGCACCTCTTCCAGTTTGTCAATGATCATCGCAAAAGCTTTGAAGATGGCATTGGTGGGGCCGGCAAGGGTGATGATCCGCTCGGGGCAGTTCCCTTCTGAGATGTTAATGCGAGCACCACTCTGTGGGAAGGAAGCAGCGTGGGACGTCAGGGCTCCGCAGAGCCACGAGGCCGCCCTCCTCCCTCGGCTCAGCGCCCGGCAGCCATCTTAGCCATGCTGGCTTCCTGCCCCAGCCCTGACTACATCTCCCAGCATGCCTTGCGCCCGCCGGCTCCATCTGCTGCCGGTGCCGCGCCGCCAGAAAATTCCTTTCAAGGCCGGCAGCGCTGCAGACCCCTCAGCCCCCCCTCCACCCCCCGCCTAAGGCTCACCTCCTCGCGCATCTTCTTCACGGATTCCCCTTTCTGTGAAAGAAGAAGAGAAAGGAGAGGTGTCAGCGCGGCTGCGCTGGGTGGGGGACGAGGGGGAGCACTGGGGAGGGGGGGATTTGCTGCCCGCTTACCTTCCCAATGATGCTGCCGACCTCCTGGGAGGGGAACAAAAGCAACAATTAGGAAGTGCTGAAAGAACTCCCCCAGCACCAAAGGCATCCCCACAGCTCCCAGCTACAGAGCACAAAACGCAGTTTTTGGGGGCAAAACAAACTCCTGGACACCCTTCTCAACCACGCTGACATCGCACCCACGGTTGCGCTCATTCTTTCCCAACCCCCCGCTGTTATTTTTATTGATGGGTTGTGCTTTTAAAGCCCTGCCTCGGTTGTCACGAGCTGCCCGAGCCCCGGCCGGGTGCCAAGGAGCACATTCCTCACACCGCTGGCTAATGGCGGCCACGAGGCAGTGGGGGGGGAGGGGGAGGTGAGGGAGCGCTGCCATCGAGCGCTGCCAGCTGGATTTTGGGGGGGATCTGCGGGGGGAAACACACGTACCTTTCCATGCATGAGTAGCCGGATGGTGAGCGTGACATTTAATCCACCTTCAATGACACCGGTGTCCATCTTGGGCTGCGTTGGGTCAGGTCAGGCTTTGTCAGCGGTCAGATCTTTGGTCGCTGGGTAGCGGGAGCTGGGAAAGAGAGGGGTCGGCTTTGAGGCCCCTCCCTCACCCTCCCCATCCGTGTCAGACCCCATCCTGCATGGAGTTGAGTCCCCACGGAGTTCTCCTCCCTAAGGCAGCCCATGGGGCTGGGAGCCCCACGAGGCTCTTCTTCCCCACTCAGAGTGGATGGGGCAGCACGGCCAGGCTCGCTCATCCCCGCATCAGAAGCTTTGCCCACTGCTCCAGGACTTGCCTCGACTCGAAGCCTCTGCACCTCAACCCAACGAGAAGCCTCCCCAGGCAGCCACGTGTAGGCGCACACAGCTGCTGCCCCATTTCCCTCTCGTTTCACCCGCTTGGGAAGCCAAGTTGTTGAGGGGAGGGAGGATAAAAAAAAACAAAAAAAGCTTTCTCCCAGCTCCGCCTGCACTGAGGGCTTTCAGAGCAGCTTCCAAATTGATTTACTCAAAGCAGATAAGGCCACATGAGCCCACGATCAGGTTTCAAACAACCTGCGGCCCGAGCCGACAGCAGTTGCAAAACACCACAGTCAGCCTAAGAGCAGAGCAGCTCAGCAAAATGTCTGTTTAGCTCTCACCTCTCTCTCAAAAAAAAAAAAAAACAACCCAAAAACAAAACAAAAACACTACAAGCAACTCAACTAAATAAACTGAATTTTGGCTGTGCTCTGCTTTCGTCAGCTCAGTGCCTCATCAAAGTTTAACCAAACCCAGTGAAGGACTGAGCCGGGCAGAGCAGGGCAAGGGCAGGGGGATTAATCTCACAGGGCCGTGCCAAGCTCCGAGCGAATGCTCTTTTAAGGGGAAGCTGCTGGCAGTGGAGTTTTCTGCTGTAGTGAGCAGTGAAGGCTCCCAAAAACTCCATGTTTTGGGTCAGAGCCATGCGGCCAAAGCAGGGCTGGAAGTGGGGCTGGGGGAGCACGGAGCCTCAGCCGCAGAATTTGGGGCATTTCGGGGCTCCTGGCTGCCCCCTCCTCCTCCCCCAGCTCAGCACGCTGCCATCGTTTGCATTCATTCGCAGCGGTTCTGCCGGTCCAACGAGCCGCCCGGGGACAAAAGGCAGCGTGGGGCGGGCAGAGGGGCTGAGCAGGGAAAGTTCCCCGAACTTCTCTTCACCTCCGGGCCTCAATCGGCCCGACACACGGGGGTGGGGGGGGAGGGCTGGGGGGCTCTGCTCCAAACTGAAGGCAGTTTTGGGAGAGGATCGAAGCCCTGCGAGGGTATCCCGAGGTGAACGGGAGCCCAGAAAGGGTTTACGGGGGAGAAAAACGAGGAGGGGAGTGGGGAACCCAGCTCGGAAATGGACCCGGGAGCAGAAAACGAGGGGCCTAAACGCGGGGGGGGCCCCAAACAGGGAACGGAGAGAAAGAGTAGAAATGGAGGAGACTTGAAATGGGGGGAGCAGGACGGGGGACCGGAGCGGGCCGGGCTCGAGGAAGAGAAGCGCTGCGACCACGGCTGCGAAAACATTTGGGGGGGTGGGGGGGGCTGTCTCAAAACGGGCCGGAACCGGGAGCGGAGCCCCCAAACCGGGACCGCCCCTCCGCGAGGGGCCCCGGCTCCAACCGGACCCTTTTTGGGGAAAGGAGAGAAGGGGAAGGAAAAAAAAAAAAAAAAAAAAAAAAAAAAAAAAAAAAGGAAGAAAAGAAGCAAAAGGAAAATCGGGAATCGCCGTTAAAGAAAAAACAAAACAAAACAAAAAAATGAACGGCGCACGATTTAAAAAAAAAAAAAAATTTAAAGCATCCCAAAAAATTTAAAAAAAAATTGAAAAATAACAAATAACCGCCCCCCCCCCCCCCCCACAGCCCCCCCGTGGTGAGGGGGGAGCGGGGGGGGCAACCTGCGTCACGCGGCACCGCCACCCCCAACCCCCCCGGCCCCCCCCGCTCCGGTCCCGGTGGCGGCGCGGGGGGGGGGAGGGGCGGCGGCACCCCCCTCCCCCCCCCCCCCAGAGGCGGCGCGGCGCGCAGGCCGCGGCCTAGGCCGCAGTAGGCCGCGTTTAGGCCTCGGGCTGGCGTGAGGGCGCGGCCGGCGGCGGGCGGCGCAGGGCGGGACGGCGGCGCTACGCGAGGCCGCGGCTTCGCGATTGGGGTGGAAGAGGGCGGCGGATGGCGCGCGGGGAGCGGGTAAAAGGAAAGCGGGGGGTGATGGGGCTGGGGGGGCGGAGGTCGGGCCTACCTGGAGCGGCGCCGGTAACGGCTGCGGCGGGAGAAGGGCGCTCCGGGCGGAGCGGGAGGAGGGAGGGCGGGGAGGAGGGGAGGGAGGTGGGGGGGGAGAGGGAGCGCGCCGGGGCGGGCGGGATGGCGGCGACGGGAGGAGGCGGCGGCTGCTCCTGCTGCGGCGGCCGCGGCGGGTCTGGGCGGGGGCGGCGGGAGCGGCCGATTTACAACCGCCCCGACCCGGAAACGGACGGCGCGCACCAGCGAGGCGCGGCGGGGCGGGGACAGAGCGGCAGCGCTCCGCCCCCTCCTCCTTCGTTCCGCCCTCCGGCCTCAGCCCGCGCCACAGAGAGGAGGGCGGGCAGAGCGCCGCCGTCCGCAGGCAGCGCCCCCCGCGGCGGGGAGGACTGAGAGGTGGCGGCGAGCGATGGGGGTGAAACGGGAGATTGGGGGGGGACGGTGGGGGCTGGGACAAAGGGGGACAGAAAAGGGTGGGGATGGGGAGAGCGACGGGGGCAATGGGGCATTAGGGTTAGGGGTGACCCCTCCCCAGTGGAGTTTGCCCCACACAACGCAAAGGAGGCTCTGACACAGACTGGGGGGGTCTGAGGGCTTTATTGGGAGGCGGCAGCAGCAACCCCGGCAGGTGTGACACCACGGAATCCACCAGACCCACAGCACTGCAGAACCATTACAGAACCCAATGGGACCCTACAGAACCCAATGGGATCACCCCATAATACGCTGACACCCACTGAACCCAAAACATCCCCTCAGCACCCACACGGCCCGTGGGGTGAAGGAACATGGGGACACCCCATGGGCACGGGGGGGTTCCAAGGTGGTCAGTGGTGGATATGGGGTGGTCCCAGGAGGTCCTACATGGATATGGGGTGGTTGGGGTGGTCCCAGACAGTTCCTGGTGGTCGTGGATCATCACGGGTCACACGGTGATGTTCATCATGAGTGGTTCCAGACGGTTCCAGGTGGTCGTGAGGGTCATGGGGGGGGGTCCCAGGAGGTCGCAGATATGGGGTGGTCATGAGTGACTTCAGGAGATCCTACATGGACATGGGGTGGTCACGGATGGTCCCAGGTGGTCGTGGGTTCCAGGTGGTCACGGGTGGTCTTGGGTGGTCCTGGGACTCCAGGAGGTGCTCATGGACGGTTCCACAGGTGGTCACAGCATGTGGGGGGGTCACAGGAGGACACGGGTGGCCCCCAGGTGGCCCCAGGACATGGGTGGCAGCGCCATCAGTCGGAGTCGCTGCTGGAGGAGGAGGAGGAGGAAGAGGAGGAAGACAAAGAGTGCTGCAGGACAACAGGACACAGTGAGCACTGGGGGGGTGACCCCAAAATGCGTCCCCCCAAACCCTGTGTGTCCCCCCCCATCACCTTGTGCCTCTTTTGAGCCTTCTTCATCCTCTTCTTCATCTTCTTCGCCGCCTTCTTGTCCAGCCCGGGGGGGATCAGAGGGGGCACCCCGGCATAGGGGGGCTGCAGGGGGGGGCACCCCGGGGGTCCCGTTGGGCACAGAGGGACTGAGGGGGGCAGGACAGCACCGGGGGGGTACGGAGGGGTGCTAGGGGGGTATGGGGGGGCTACAGGGGTGCTTGGGGGAGCTGCAGGAGGACACAGGGGCTGCCCAGGGAGGTACGGGGGGACCGTGGGGTGGGGGGGGTAGGAGGGGTTGGGGGGTGGTGGCTGTGGGGGGTACACGGGGTTGGGAGGAGGCGGGTGCCCTGTTTAGGGAGGGAAATGAGAAAATTAGGGGGGAGCAACTTCCCCAGTCACTCTGGAAGGAGGATAGGAGCTAGAGGTGAAGCTGCCCCCCATTTCTAGGGATCATTTCCAGACTTTTTGGGATGTTGCTCCCCCTCTTACCTGCACTGGGATCCCACATGGCGGAAGTTGCTCCAGGACCTGGATATGGGGGGATAAGATGGGGGGACACAGGGTGAGCTGTGACCCCAACCCCCCCAGAGGTCCCCTCCTCCTGCACGGGGACATCCCCCCACGATGCTCCCGAGAGGAAACCAAAGGGGATGGAGGGCGGGGGGGGGGGGGTCAGACATATTTGGGGGTTCCGGGTGGTGGGAGATTTGAGGAGGAGGCTTAAGGGTGTAGGAGGGGGAGGATGGGGAGCAATAGGGATTTGGGGGTGCAAAAGCAAGGCGGACTTGGGGTACGTAGGGGTGCAGAAGCATAGGGGGGCGATTTGGGGTCCACTGGGGGTGGTGGGGGGGGAATCTGGGGGTGCGGGGTCCGGGGGTCCCGCCCGCTCCGCTCCCACCTCCGTTGCCTCCACTCCGAGCGCGGCCCCGCCCTGCAGGAAGCGGGGAGGGGCGGGGTCTACGGAAGTGGGCGGAGCATGCGGAGGGGCGGGACCATCGATTGCTCCTCCCCTTTGGGGGCGTGACCTTCCTTCCTACCGCGGCGGCGTGGGGGGCCCCTCCCCCCCCCCCCCCCCCGTGCCTCAGTTTCCCCATTTCGGGTCGCACCTCCGGGTCAGCTCCGCGGGGGGGGCTCGGGGGGAGCCGCCAGGCGCTGCAGCCGCTGCAGGGCGCGCTCGGCCGACAGCCGCGCTTCGGGGTCGGGGTCCCAGCAGTCCTCCAGCAGCTCCTGCAGAGCCCCCGAGGGCTGCAGGGAAAACCCCCCCGCTCCCCACCGCGGTCAGTGATGGGGTACACGGGACCCCCACCCCCAAGGTACCCCATGTGGGACCCTCGGTGGGGAGCTCCTGGGATTGGGCACCCACAGTGCACCCCTGGTACTTGGGCAGGGCCCCCCCGAGCATGGGCACCCCCATTCCCCCATATAAGGTCACCCTGGGCACCCCTATGGGACCCCCAAACCTCTCAGCGCACCCCCAGACTTTCACACACCCCCAATATCGGGCCACCCCAGCCACCTCCAGACCCCCATAGGCACCCCCTGCATAAAGCCACTCCTACGGGACTCCCAAGTCCCCCTCTGAGCACCCCGAGATCCCCCAGAGCCCCCCAGTATGAGGTGACCCCTATGGCACCCTCCCCCCCACGGGCACCCCAGGGACCCCCCGGCCACCCCTACGCACCGGGTCCCCCCGTGTCCCCCGCCCCATGTCGGGGTCCCACCTGCGCCGTGCGGTGCCACGCTGGGGGGATCAATGGGCGCCGCCGCTCCTCCACCGCCAAACGCCGGAGCTGCGCTGCTGTGGGGCTGCCCCCCAACTCGGCCTCATAGGCCAGGCGGAACTCCGGCACCGGAACGCCTGGGGGGGAGGATGGGAGGTGGGGGGGGAGGAGGGGAGTTGGGGGGGGGAGCAGGGGCTCAGCGGGCCCGGTTGCATTGATGGGACCTGGGGGCGGCTCTCGGGGCTTTGGGGGTGGGCGCTCACCGGGGCTGAGGGTCTGACAGCGTGAGAGGATCTCCCAGAGCAGCAGCGCCAAGGCGTACACATCAGCCTGCAGCAGCGCGCGGCCCCACGAGCGCAGGTCCAGACTCTCATCCAGGATCTCGGGGGCCAAATAGCGCTGGGTGCCCGCCTGCACCCACACCGTGCTTACAGCAGGGCTGTGCTTATAACAGCAGGGCTGTGCTTATAACAGCAGGGCTGTGCTTATAACAGCAGGGCTGTGCTTATAACAGCAGGGCTGTGCTTATAACAGCAGGGCTGTGCTTATGTTTACATCAGGGCTGCATTTACACCAGGGCCGTGCTCGCACCAAATCTATTCATGCACCAAAGCCACGCTCACACCCGGCTCATTCTCACACCACAGCCCAGCACACCCTGGGTCCATCCTCCCCCCCATGTCATCCCTCCCCCCCCATGTCTCACCCTGCGGATGTGAGCCATTCCCTGCCCGCTGCTGCTGTGGGCGCGGGGCGGCAGCGCCATGGCGAGCCCGAAATCCCCGATGGCGCAGGTGCCGTCCTGGCGCACCAACACGTTCTGACTGCTGAGGTCGCGGTGCACCACGCTGGGTTTGTACAGCCCTGGGGATGCGGGGAGGTCACCGGCTGTGGGGCGGCACACGAGGGGATATTTGGGGGTCGGGGGGGGGTCTCACCGTCGCGCCACAGCTCCTGGTGCAGGAAGGCGAGGCCGCGTGCCAGGGACAGAGCCAGGCGTGCGCTGCCAGCCCACGGGGAGACGTGCTGGCGCAGGAAGTGCTGCAGGGAGCCCTGGGGGGGACATGGGGAGCGGGAGGGCAACCGGGGGGGTTGGGGGGATTGGGGGACAGTGTGGGGCATGGGGGCACCTGGCGGCTGCATGGGGAGCGGTGCTGTGAGCAGCCAGTGCTCTGCAACCCCCAGCCATGCCTCGTGCACCCCCAGGGCTCCGCACACCCACGTGCAGCGATGCCCACCATCAACACCCCCCCACCCACGTGCTTCAACGCCCACCATCAACACCCCCCCACCCACGTGCTTCAACGCCCACCATCAACACCCCCCCACCCACGTGCAGCGATGCCCACCATCAACACCCCCCCACCCACGTGCTTCAACGCCCACCATCAACACCCCCCCACCCACGTGCAGCGATGCCCACCATCAACACCCCCCCACCCACGTGCTTCAACGCCCACCATCAACACCCCCCCACCCACGTGCTTCAATGCCCACCATCAACACCCCCCCACCCACGTGCTTCGACGCCCACCATCAACACCCCCCCACCCACGTGCTTCAACGCCCACCATCAACACCCCCCCACCCACGTGCTTCAACGCCCACCATCAACACCCCCCCACCCACGTGCAGCGATGCCCACCATCAACACCCCCCACCCACGTGCTTCAATGCCCACCATCAACACCCCCCCACCCACGTGCTTCAACGCCCACCATCAACACCCCCCACCCACGTGCTTCAACGCCCACCATCAACACCCCCCCACCCACGTGCAGCGATGCCCACCATCAACACCCCCCCACCCACGTGCTTCAATGCCCACCATCAACACCCCCCCACCCACGTGCTGCGATGCCCACCATCAACACCCCCCCACCCACGTGCTTCAACGCCCACCATCAACACCCCCCCACCCACGTGCAGCGATGCCCACCATCAACACCCCCCACCCACGTGCTTCAACGCCCACCATCAACACCCCCCCACCCACGTGCTTCAATGCCCACCATCAACACCCCCCCACCCACGTGCTTCGACGCCCACCATCAACACCCCCCCACCCACGTGCTTCAACGCCCACCATCAACACCCCCCCACCCACGTGCTTCAACGCCCACCATCAACACCCCCCACCCACGTGCAGCGATGCCCACCATCAACACCCCCCCACCCACGTGCTTCAATGCCCACCATCAACACCCCCCCACCCACGTGCTTCAACGCCCACCATCAACACCCCCCCACCCACGTGCTTCAACGCCCACCATCAACACCCCCCCACCCACGTGCAGCGATGCCCACCATCAACACCCCCCCACCCACGTGCTTCAATGCCCACCATCAACACCCCCCCACCCACGTGCTTCGATGCCCACCATCAACACCCCCCCACCCACGTGCTTCAATGCCCACCATCAACACCCCCCCCACCCACGTGCTTCAACGCCCACCATCAACACCCCCCCCACCCACGTGCTTCGATGCCCACCATCAACACCCCCCCCACCCACGTGCTTCGATGCCCACCCACGCACGCCCACCCACCCCCCTGTGCCCCCCCTTCCTCTCCCCCCCCCGCCCCTGCCCGCACTCACAGCCGGGTACAGCTGCAGCACCAGCAGCCCCCCCCGCGCACACGGCCCGGCCCCCCGGGTGCCCAACAGCTTCGCCACGTTCTCGTGTTCCATCAGCGGCAGTTCGTGCACCGCCCGCTCCGCTGCCCAGCGCCGGGCCGCCCCCGCAGCAAAAGCCTTTATGGCGACCGGGCGCTGCTGCAGGGTGCCTCTCCACACCGCCGAGAAGCGCCCAGCCTGCAGCACCTGCGCCCAACGGGGGGGGGGGGGGGCTGTGTCCCCATAGCAGGAAACCCGGCACCCATGGGTGTCCCCAACCCCCAGACCCCAAATCCTGGTGTTCCCATCTTAGGGACACCTGGGTGTCAGCAGCCCTGAGCACCCACATGCCCAGGGAACCCCATCACCATGCACCCATGGGTGCCCCCAGACACCACGACCCCGTTACCCCCGGTGCTGCACACCCCAAATCCCATACCCACAGTTCCCAAATAGGGGTTCTGCCCCCCGAACCTCCCATCAGTGTCCCCACCCATGGGTGCCGCCCCACCTGGAGGAAGCGCAGCGCAGGAAGATCTGGGCTGGGGGGCTTTGGGGGGGCTCTGAGCTCCCGGCGTCCCTGTGGTGTCCGACCCATCTGCGCTTGTGTCCGTCTGCGTCCTGGGAGGGGGACATGGGGACATGGGGACAGAACCTGGGGATGCACAGGAGCCCCCCACTTTAGGGACATGGGGGATGGGACACCCAGGGACCTCCCACCCCAGAAACAGTGCCATGGTGCTTGGGGACCTTTGGGAATGCTGGGATGGGACATGTGGGGACACCCACAGCAGCAATGGGGACTCGAGCACCCGTACCCATGGACACAGCACCTCAGATCCCTCCCAGGTGGGGCTGGGGGTGCTCTGCAGCCGGGTGCCCCCCTGCCCCCCCATGTCACCCCATGTCCCTTGATGACCCTACCCAGCGCAGCCAGGCAGGCGAGGAGGAGGAGGAGGAGGGGGACAGCACCCCACAGCCACGGCATCCCCATGGGTGGCACCTTGCTGGGCGCTGGGACAAAGACCTCGGTGACACCAGGACCCCCCACCTGGGGACCCCCCCTAGCCTTGTGAACCGTCCCCCCAACATGACAGGGACCCATCACTCCTTTATTGGGAGACAGAGTCCTCCAGGGCTCCCCTTGCCCTTTTTGGGGCCCCCATCCCACAGAAACCTCCTATGGCTCCAAACCCCCACCCATGGGTCCCCACAATCCCAACCCGATCTCCATCCCCCCATTGATGCCACAACTCCAAAGAACCCCCTCCCCCCATGGGTGCTTTGGGTCCCCTTGGGTCCCCTCCCCCATTTCCATGAGTCCCTTCAAGGTCTCTGTGTCCCTCTGACCCCCCCTCCATGTCCCCCACAGCCTCCAGACCCCCCCCCACCCACTCAAAGGCCCCCTTCCATGACTCATTCATCTCCCAGGACCCCCCGAAAGACCCCACTCCCAGATTCCCAGCGGACCCCTCTCAGTGCCCCCCCATACCAGAGTCAGGGGGTGCCACCCCTGGCCACAGGCCCCCCCCGCTGCCCCCCCTCCCGCTGGCGTTCCCATTGCAGAGGTGACCGTGGCAGAGGCACACGAGGACAGTGGCTCCGGGGGGTCCGGCGGGGCTGGGGGTGCAGGAAGGAGAAGGGCAGGCGGGCCCCCCGCCCCCCCAGCAGCCTGGGGACAGCGGTGATGTCACCGGGACGCCCCCAGAGATCCCCCCCCTCTGCTGAGGGGGTTCCCCTGCCCTGGGGTGGGGGGGGGCAGGATGGAGAGCCCCTTCCTGGGACCCCCTTTCCCCGGGAACCCCCCCCCTTCCTTCGTACACCCATTACCTAACCGCCCCCTTTCCCCTACATCCCCCAGGACCTCTTTCCCGTTGGGAAAAAATTGCTGGGACCCCCCCCATCCTCTCCCCATTCCCACCCCCTCCACGTTCTCCCCTGTTATTTCACCCCCCCCCGCCCCGATCCTTCCCAGCACCGGCGCAGCCCCATCCCAAGGCCGAGGTCGGAGCAGGGAGCGAATCGAACCCCCCCCGCACAGCTGCGCCCAAAGGCTGCTCAGCCCCACAGCCCCCCCACGGACCCCCCCCCCCCCCGGGGGGCTCACCCTGCACCAACGCCTGACTGCGGTTCCAGATCCCGATGCAGCACTGCCGGGGGGGGCAGCGGATGGTACTGGGGGCCGCCCCCACCTCTCCCCCCCCCACCAGGCTGCCCCGCACGCTGGGGTGCTTATAGGACACGCAGCTCAGGTTGTGCCCTATGGGGGGGGGAACAAAATGGGGGGAGGAGGGGACACCGATGGTGGCCCCCGCTCCCAAAAATCTGACCAACCCCCCGCTCTCCTCCCCCCCCAGCCAAGTTGGGGGTCAGCACCCACCTGGTGGCTCCGCTGTCTGACACATTGGGAGCGGATATTGATGGTGACCCCCAGCCCCAAAAATCCGACCCCCCCTTCCCCGGCGGGGGGGGGGGCAGCACCCACCTGGTGGCCCCATGGGTTCCTCCGGCTGTGGGGACGGAGCTGAAGGATCCACGCGGGGGCTGCGGAGCGCTGACACAGAGAGGAGGAGGAGGAGGAAGAGGAGGAAGAGGAGGATGAAGGCACCAGGGGGGCCCCGCAGTGGGGAGGAGCGAGGCTGGGGGATGGCCCATAACCCCCCCCCAGCACCCAAACCCGGTGGCAAAAGGGGGGGAGGGGGATCACAGATCGCTCCCCGTCTCAGTTTCCCCATTTGGGGTTGAAGTTCTCCTCCAAGCACCTCAGAGGTCCCAAAAGCGGCCACAGCTCCCAAAGTGGTCCCCAATGCCCCCAGTGTCCCCAGGGTTTGGCCTCAGGGACCACAAAAATGGCCCCAGGGTCCCCAAAAGTGACCTCAGGGTGTCACCAACGTCCCCGAGGTGATCCCCTGTGCACCCCAAACACCCCGGGGAGCCCAAGGTGGGCCCAGCTTGGCTTCAGGTACCCCAAAAGCGGCCTCAGGGTGACCCCAGGGACCCCGAAGTGGTCCTCTATGGACCCCCAGCAACCCCAAAGTGCCCCCAGAGACCCCAAAGTGCCCCCAAAAACCCCCAGGTGTCCCCATTGACGCTCCGCAGACGGTGCAGACAAAGCCAGCGACTTTATTACAAAAGAAGTCGTTCACCCCCATATTTTTTTTCTTTTTTTTTCCTCCTTTTTCTTTTTTCTTTTTTTTTTCTTTTTTTTTTTAAACAAAGGAGCCCCAAAAAAACTACAATTTGTCTACGTCCGTTTGTACAAAAAATAGCACTTCTGAAAAACGTCGGGGGGGGGCGGGGGCCGCCGGGTTCCAAACAGCCCAGCCATGGCAGAGGGCTGCAGTGCCAACGTGGGGGGGGTCATTTATTGCCAGCACGGCCACCCCCCCCCAACCCCCCCGCGGTGCTTAAAGCTCAGGGGGCAGCCCCCAAAACCCCCGTTTTTTCCCCCCAGATCATAACCCCGGCAGTATGGAAGCCTGGACGAGGTGGGGGGGGGGGGGAGGAGCTGAACTCTGCCCCCGTGTTCCCCCCCACCCCCCGGATCAAGGCACGTTTTGCTCCCCCTGTCGTCATAGGAGCTGTTTTTTTTTTGGGGGGGGGGGGGGGGTTGGGGTGCGCAGAGTGGGGCTGGGATCGGGCTGCCACAGAATTGAAATGGGGACAAATGAGTCCTGGTGCCCCCCCCCAACCCCCCTCCCCCCCCCAGTGCTGGAAGTGCCACAGCTCCGGGGTCATCGCCCCAAACCCCCCCCCCCCCAAACACAGCAGGGCAATGGACTCCCCCACCCCACACAGCTCCGCACCACCGGCCGCGTTTCCATAGGAAAATTAAGAAAATTAATCAATCAGCCCATTTAACAAAGGGATAATGGGGGGGGGATGGGGGGACAGGGGGGGACAGTGACACTGGGGTGGTGCCATGGGGGGACCCCAAAAACCTGACAGCAATGCCCATATAGGGCGTGGGGGGAGGGGGTTGGCACTTGGTTCCTTTTGGGGGGGGTCCTGGTGGCCTTGGTGCCCCCCCCGCAGCATTTGGGATTATTGAAGGTCATGGGAGGTGGGGGGGAACCGAATCAGCATTAAATTAACATCCCGCTTTCTTCCCAGTCCTTACAGCTTCCAGTATGGAGGGAGAGGAGACGGATGTGAGGCGCTGGGGGGGGCCGGGGGGGGTCGGAGGATTCATAGTGCTTCACAGATTATTAAAATACAAATGCTTAAAGTTTCCTATATAAAAATATACAAATGCAAAAATATATATCGAGAGAGAGAGAGCGGGGGGGGATGGGGGGGTATTTGGGGGGGGGCAGCTCCTCCCTCCCTGCAGGGCTCCATTTGTGACACACAGAAACCAAAAGGGGTTCGGTTCACAGCTGGGCTGCGTTCCTGTTTGGCCCCGGAGGGGGGGTCCGTAGGGGTCCGTAGGATGTGGGGCTCTGGGAGAGCACAGTGATGTGGGGTGGCCCCCCTCAAGAGGGAGGGATGGCGATGGGAGCCCCCCCCCAGCAGTGGGTTTGATCCTCATCCAGACCCAGGTTGGGAAACACCACCAAAAATCCCTCTGGAAATCAGAGGGGGGGGGTCTCAGTGTGGGTAACAGGGGGCCACGCAGCCCCCAAAGCCCCCACTGTGTGCAAATCTGGGCACAATGCAGCTCCGGGGGGCACTGAGCCCCACAGCACAGCTCTGGGGCTGCGGGGGGGGGGGGGCTGCATCGGGACCCCCCCACGACTCCTTCCTGCCCAGAGGAGGGAGAGGAGGGCAGATATTGTCCAGCAGCAGGAAGAGGAGGAGGGGGAGGAAGAGAGGAAGGGACTGCGCAGCCTTGGGGGGGGGAAATAGGGAGAAAATGGAGCCTTCCCAAAACACCCCCAATTTCTGACACCCATTTCTGCTGCCTGGTAGGGGAAAATCCCAGCAGTCCCACTGGGGGGGGGGCAGCAGGCAGGGGGGCTCAGAGCACAAAGCGGAGGGGAGGGGAAAGCAAAACGTCACCCAAATAATGACAAAGGAAGGAAAGACCCTAAAAGCAAAAGGAACCAAGGATGGGGGGGGGTTGGTTGGGTTTCTTTCTCCTCTCTGTGTCAAACAGCATCAAAAGCGACCGAAGGTCCGAACCGCCCCCGGGGTGGGCACTGAGATAAGGCAGCAAAGAGGAACCTCTCCTCTCTCCAACGAACACATTTTATATTTTTATATATATAATAATAATATAGAATCTTTTTTTTTTTTCCCCCTCTTTTTTTTTTTTTTTGGCCTGTTTTGTTTTTTTTCTTTTTTTTTTTTTTTTTTTTTTTTTCCTAAAAAGTATTTTCCAATGATAGCATACTTTTCTGCTTTCTGTTTTTCCTCTCACCAAGGCATGATGGCATCGAAGGCTGCAGCTCCGGAGGGGGGGGCGGGGGGGCGCGGGCGGATTTCAAGGATGGGAGGGTCTGCAGGGAGGGGAGGGGGGTAATAATAATAATAAAGTGAAGCCGAAATTAAAAATACAGACAAGCTCTGGCCTTTGCGTGACGCTGCAGCCCGCAGGTGCTGGGGGGGCCGCGGTGCCCCGGGCGGTGCAGCGCTGCGGCTGCCCCACGCTGGGGGGGATTCGGCTCCGTTCGCCCCGTTGCTGCCCCACTGCGACCCCCAGGCCCTCAGAAGCCGTTCCCGCTGATGTTGATGGACTGCAGGTCGGCCACCTGCATGACGTTGATGCCGCTGCCGGCCAGGCGGGCGATGCCGTCGGGGCAGATGGCTTCCATGGCCACCATGTTGGTGGCGATGAGGGCCGACGGCGTGGGTCCGCCGCTGCCTTCCGACGGAGCCCCCGTGTCCATGGGGACGGCGGAGACGTTCATGGCCACGCTGTTGGCCGCGCCGCCTTTCTTGTTCTGGTGGGTCTTGATGTGCTTGGAGAGGTGGTCGCTGCGCATGAAGCGTTTGGGGCACTCCGGGCAGGCGAATTTCTTCTCCCCTGGAAGAGAAGAGAGAGAGAATTGCAGAAGCGCAGCGTGGTTGGGTTGGAAGGGACTTAAAGGTTGTGGAATGATGGAGCGGGTTGGGTTGGAAGGGTCCTAAGACTGTAAAACCATAAAGGTCCCAGAGCCATGTCATGGTTGGGTTGGGAAGGTCCTGAAAGATCACAGAACTGAGGGATGGTTGGGTTGGGAAGGTCCTGAAAGATCACAGAACTGAGGGATGATTGGGTTGGAAAGGTCCTGAAAGATCACAGACCCATAGGATGGTTAGGTTGGAAGGGTCCTTAAAGATCATAGAACCAAGGAATGGTTGGGTTGGAAGGGACCTCAAAGATTATAGAATGGCTTGGATTGGGAGGGTTCTGAAAAATCATAGAAGGGCTTGAAGTTGGGTCCTTAAAGATCACAGAACAGTTCCCCACCCACTTTTTCTCCTTTTATTTCCCCTCTCCCCAACAGAAAGCCCAAAGGAGAGCTCCGAGCCCCCCGGATGGGCTCCCCAGCAGCACCGAGCCCCCCACACCGCCCCCCACCCCAGGCCTTACCCGTGTGCGTGCGCTTGTGCCTCTGCAGCTCATCGGAGCGGGTGAAGCGCTTCCCGCACAGCATCCACCCGCAGATGAAGGGCCGCTCCCCCGTGTGCCACCGCAGGTGGGCCCGCAGGTGGGAGGTTTTGCCGTACACCTTCCCGCAGCCCGGGATGTGGCAGATGTGCTGCTTTTTTTTACCTGGATCCCCAGAGCTCCTAGAAGAGCGTGAGGACGGGAGTTAGAACAGCCCCGACGGCGTGGAGGAAGCTGAAGAACGCGCTTTGTTCGCCGGCGTTTCCCCCATTCCCATCCCCACCCAACAAAAGGGTGACAGAGAGCCAGGTTCCATCCCTTGCCCATGAGATACATCCCAAAACGCAGCTCCGGCAGGGAAGCAGAGCCCGGCAGCAGCAGCTGCCCCGCACGCAGCCTTACCTCCCCTCGCTGTCCTTGCAGTAGGGACAGGTGCAGGCTTCCCTCCGCACCTTCCGGCCCTGCTGGGGCTGTGGGTCTGGGCTGGTCTCCCCTTCCTCCACCGCTGCGCTGTCGTCGCCCAGGCCGTCCCCGCTGGCACCGTGCAGCCCCAGCTGGGCGCCGTGCTCCCCTGGAAGGCAGAGCAGGGTTTGGGATGGGAGTCCACGAGGAGGAAAAGGGGACTGAGAGGTGTCCCCGTGCCCACCCCAACACTGACAGCCTGACCGAGCCCCGGGATGTGATTAATCCCGGCTTCCTCCCTCAGCTTTCCATGGTTTTCCATCCCTGGGAATCCCACCTCCAGCCCCCAGCAAAGCCGGTGCTCCGTGCCCACCAATGGTGTCCAGATCACAGCTCAGTGCTGCACTTCTCAGCAAAACCAGACCTCCAACGTCCCTCTCACCACCTGCCAACTATCTCAGCTATTTCTAGTGCAGAAAAGCAAAAAAATGTAAACCCAGCAGCACCGGGCGGCTCCAAACAGTGTCAGCGATAAGGAAAGCATCAACACACCACCGAGGGGAGTCCTGCCCTCCCCAGCAAGGCCTGCTGCTGGCATTTCCTCATTCCCACATTCACACCTCCAACAGTCGGGGCCGTTTTCTCTCTCCTCTCCCTGCCGACAGCTCCAAAAACGACCTTTTCTGGTTCTCTTCCCCTAGAAGTCCCTTTTTCCTCTCTGTTTCGGGGCTCAGTGGACCAGCCTGCCCCCCTAAGCATCTCTGCTTTAATCCCAACCCAGGAGCAAATCGGTAGAACAGATGCGATGCCTGGTGCCAAAACCCCCCAAAAAGGCAGCAATAAATAACACAGCCCGGAACACCACCGACTGGCAGAGAAGTTATCAGCTCCAGCTCCTGCTTAATTACTGCAATTACAAAAAGAGATGCACATATAAAGTTGAAAAATCATCTGGCACTGCAGGTGGGACGCATTCCCCCCCCTTCCTGGAGGAGCAATTCCCAATTATGAGCCATGGGGACGGCAGTGCTGAGCTCTCAAAGGCAGACAAACATAAACCATTCGTAACGGGGGGGTGAAGGGCGAGGAAGTTTTCAAGCCTATCAGTTTTCATTGCCGTTTTATTGCTCTGCAGCTTATGCTGTCATCTAATTGCTTCTCCAATAACCCCAGCTACACTTCACAAGTGTTTTATTTCCCTTCCAGCTCCGCTGCTTGATGGTTTTCATGCCGGAGAGCTGCGCCGGCAGGCTGAGTAATCTCTTTTCAGCAGCAATTAACATATGCTAATGGGGCTGATGGCAGATTTAGGGCTGGGACATTTCTACCGGATTGGGCCTCATCTTGTGGTGATCCCAGCCCCAAATTCACCTCTTCCTACCAACCTTCTGAGATAAGGAGGTTTGTAAGATGATGCCGAGGTGGGAAGAGAAACCTGGACAGGCAGAGAGGAACCTGATGAGGTTCAGCACAGCCAAGTGTGGGGTCCTGCACGTGGGGAGGAGCAAACACACATCAGTGCAGGTCAGGGGCTGAGCTGCTGGAGAGGAGCTCTGCAGAAAGGATCTGGGGGTCCTGGCAGCCAACAGGGCGACCGTGGCCCAGCAGTGTGCCCTGGTGGCCAGGAAGGCCGACGGTTCCCTGGGAGGCACTGCACAGAGGGTGGCCAGCAGGGTTAAAAGGGACACTGTGTCACTGATTCGCTCCCCATCACACAGGACTCACCCCCAACTCTGCTCCCCACCGCCTGCAGAAGTACCTCCAGCAAAGCAGCAACGTTTGCTTTAAGAATCTGGCTTTCCGTGCTCTGGGAGCAGGCAGCACAGTGAGCACCTCAGGTGGGATCACTGCGGGTTCTGTCAGCCTGGAATGTTTACTGGCTGCAGTCTGGGAGCAATTCTGCAGCCTGGAAGGAGCTTCCAACCCCAGAGGGCAGAGGGAAAATGACGGAGATGCTGTGGGAGAGGTTCTGGCTGTGCTCAGCAGCTCTGTTACCAGCAGGTGTCAGTGGTGCCTCAGGAAGATGAAAAATCACCAAACAGAGACTGGGGCAGCTTCCACGGATGTGACACAGTGAACACATCAGCTCTTGGCTTCCTCCTCCTGCACCACCAGCGTCCGGCAGGAGGAAGAGCTCCAGTCTCACCCTCTTCATCACACGAGGATGCTTAACGAGGCTCAAAACGAGCTGCTCTGCAGATTTCCACGGAAAGGGGAACAGAAAGAGCAGAACTGCTGCTGCTGTGGACGGAAGCAGAAGGGCTGCAATCAAGGAAACAAGCCCTGACTCACTCAGCCACTGCTGCTGTCGCTGCACGGAAGGATCCTCAGCAGGAGAGTGGAGCTCCATCCAGGTGTCACCCATCAGGTGAGGGCTGTGCCCACATCCTGCCCCCACAGCAGTGGGGCTGAGGGTTGGAGGATGGGCTGTCCAGAGCTGTGCACACCTCAGGCTGCTCCCCTCTGTCCCACGGCTGCAGCACACGACTTTCCTCTTTTTGCCATTTCCAAGAACTAGCAGAAGATCTTCGCAGCTTCCAATGAACCTTGGAGGGGCTGATGCCTGGGCTCCACGCAGAGACCCCCAAACCCTTCTGGCAGGGCTCCTCCATGCCGCAACCACGGGCTACAAAGGCTTTTTCCCCTAAAGGTGCTGCCCTGGTTGTACTCACGCCGCAACGGAGGGAGGCTGCTGGATGCAAACCAGGTCTTGCTGCTCAGTGCTGGGCACAAGGAGGGCAGCGAAATCTCTCCGAATTGCCACCAGGTTTGGAGATGCAGGCCAGGCCCTTTGGCAGCACCACTGCTGCACTCCCCACAACGTTCAGTAAATTCAGCACAAACCCTTCCCGGTGCCCCCCAGCTCTTACAACATATGTTTACAGGCTAAAAGCAGCACGGGAGGAACCGAGGTGGTTTTGTTTTTAAGCTTCCTAAGCCGACAGCTTGCAGCTCCCAGATTAGAGATTTCCCTGCTGCGTCTGCGCCGTCCTGAGAGGGGGGGGCTGCAGCAAACAGGACGGGAAGACAAACGAAGCCCCCCCCCAGAAAATACGCTGGGGAGGGGAGGATCCCACACGGGTACCTTGGAACTGCTTCAACCTTCCAACAGGCAAAAGCCCACGCAGCGCTTTGCAGGCTGCTGGCACGTCACACGGAGGGGAAAAAACCCAAGGCTTCCTTCTGGTAATCTGTGGCTCGCATCTAATTAAGGTATAAATAAATTACAGCAGGAGAAGACAGATCGTGTATGTGCACGCTTCATCCTTCACATCTCAGGCCGAGCCGAAGCCTCCAGAATATTGCAGCTTCAGAGGAGAACGTGGTGGAGAGAAACCAGCTGGATAGTTTACGTTTATTATCTGCACTAATATAGATCGCTTCTAAGACTAAAGCTTTTATGCTGCTGCCAAGTCCCTGGTCCACACTCAGGTCAACGGAGTCCTGAACAAACACACGGAGAGCAGAAACCGGGGGGATGCGCTGTGAGGGGATGGGCTGGGAGGTGGCACAGGGACCTCCTGGCCCTGCTCTGCCCGCTGCTCTGCCATTAAAAGCCCAAAGCTTTGGGCTCTGGGCTGGAGGCCGCACTGCAGACAAAGTGCTGCTTGTCTTCCAGCCGCTCAAAGCTCGGACCCGGCGGTTTTATTTAGCAAACTGAACCGAGGTGAGAAATGCTCTGCGGATGGGAGACGGGGCTGCTCAGAGCCACCCCGGGTGACCTCCAGAGGGGACAGGAGCGACGTTCATTCCCGGGAAGGAGCTGGAAAGAAACGGCTTCTTGTGCAAACAGCAGCACTGGCAGCCACAGCTGTGCTGAGGAGAGGAAGAAGGGAAAGAAATCGGCGCCGTGCAGCACGGAGCTTCAGCTTCCAGCAGAGCGCAGAGACAACAGGATGGCTTCAGGCACAAAACAAGGGCAGCAAAGCCCCAAACCCGACAGCACAGCGTGAGCCATGCACACAACACAGCACCAAACCTTCCCAGCGCCCAACAACGCTGCGCCTCGTCCCATTTCCTCCTCCTTGCCTTCATTCTTTCTCTATTTTTGGCAGCCTGAGAGCTCTGTCCGACCGCTGCTCTCCCAAATCACATCCCGGAGGATCACAGTGCGCTCACTGCACCAAGGAGCGCAGTGCGGGTCGCAACGCAGCCCCTCCGCTTTTATCTCATTTGATTTCCTCACTAATCTGCAAAATGAGTGGAAGCCATTGATGCCAATGAGCCAAGCTCTATCTCTGTAATAATTCTTCTGTGTTCTCTGAGTTACAGACAGGGGTGCAGGGAACACGCACTGCTCAGCTGCGTGCAGATTTGCAGTCAGGCTGCAGCACATTGAGTAACTGCCACTTCTTCTGCAGTTTAATGACTTGAAAAGCCACATTGTGAGCTCTGTGATCCCCTGCCATGGTTGGAAGTCTCCGTGCGTCACCATTAATCACACTTCCTTCGGAGAAGCACTAAATGTGCACTGAGCTGGCAGGTCTGCGCCCATCCGCCTCTGCCACCCGCAGTCATGCACAGGGACGTCACCTCCTGAGCTCACACTGTGACCCCCAGGCTGTGCCAGTTACTTTGGTCACACTGAAAACCATCCCTACACGTCTCCTCGGCCCTCTGCTCTCCATTGGGATTGCTGCAAGGCTGAGATCGTGCCTGCAGTGCTGGAAAGCTCTGCTGCTGCAACACCGACCCTGCGGCACAAACAGCTCCGACCGAACCACACCGGGCTGAGTGAAAGCCCTGCAGTGATGGGCAACGAGGGCCTGAGCACAGCCAGGAAGGCACAATGGGCAGAGAAAACCCCACACGTTCATGTACCCACAGATCCCAAAGCTGTGCTGCACTGCTGCCCTCTGCAAGGAGGACTGGTAACATCTCAGACCCAGCGTCCAAAATGCAGCTCTGAGCTGTGCAGGGGAGGGGAAGGCAGCGCTGAGCTGGGTGGGGAAACTTCAGCACAATCACAGTGTGCTGCTATGCACACCCAACCAGTCCGACCTGCACTGCTGCAAAGCATCCCAGTGGCCTCGAGGAGGAGGAGGAGGAGGAAGGGCAGAGCCGCCCGCAGTCCTCATGCTGTGCTTGCTGACAGCCGTGCTGGGAGGGCCCCACGTGCTGCCTTGCAGTCACACCACGCTTCACCCCGCAGAGCTGAAGGAGAGGGCAGCCAAGGAGCTGGGAGTATTTCGGGTCCGGCCCCGCGGAGTTCAGAGGAGGAAATTTCACAAAGTAATTATTTTCTGCAGTGATGTCATGGGTGGAGTGAAACAAACAATTACAGCGCGTGAAGGGGAGAGCCTGTCAGGGCCTGCTGGCCCGAGATCCATTCCAGATCTCCCCTCCCCTCCGCGGATGATGCCATGTGGATGTCTCATCAAGGCCACGCTACAAAGCTGCCCTTAAAAACAGAAAATGGAGACAATCGGGGCTTTGTGCCGACGGCAGACGCAAAGTCAGGGCGCACAGCTGGGGATGTGCTCAGCACGCGGGGCCCAAAGGGCTCCTGGCTGCACCGAGGATCTGTGGGGCTCCAATCGATGCCTTGATTTGACCACGAGCCTTCATCCAAGCGAGGGTCGGAGCCTGGGGGGGGCCTGAAGGCCGCAGGGATGTGATAAGTGGGTCCAGGGTGGATTCAGGCAGTGTGGATGCGGCTGGGGAGTGCTCACCGTGCTGGGGTCGGTCCCTCCGTGTCCCCCAGCAGTGCAGGGATGAGGCTCCCCACGAGCCTTGGATCTTTGCCCACCAGTGTGGACGTTCTGGCATCCTCAGCATGACCAGCATACCACAAAGGCAGCGTGACTGGCCCAAAAAAGAGCCCTCGGTGCCACTCTCCATGTGTGTCCACAGCTGGGGGGCCTTTCCCAGGGCAGAAAAATGAGCGCTCAGCTGTCTGCCACAAAGCTGGTGGGCTCCAGCACTGCCCCAGCACAGCCTACTGACCAGCAAACGCCAGAGCCAGGCAGTGCTCATCAACCAGGGCTGCACAGGGGCAGGGATGGATGTTTGTGGCTGAGCCAACACCAGAGCTGTGGGACACTGACGCCCCACTGCTCTCCTCGACAGATTGGTCAGAAGGCAGAAGCGAAACCACAGCATCACAAACTTCTCCAGAGCCCTGCTGGGCACAGCCATCACATCGCAGGGACACAGAACGTCCCCTCCTGGCACTGCAGTGACAATCAGTGACCACACTGAGCACAGGCAGCCGAGTGCTGAAACATCAGGAGCCCCCAAAACCTTATTTCTTCACCCCAGAGCTCCCTGTGCTCTGGGGAACGGTGGCACTGAGACACTGTGCAGGATTTGGGTAGAGGCTGAGCCGGTCCAGGGCCTGTTTGCCTGCATGCCACCCCATCACAGCCACAGAGCTCACCTCTGTGCTGCTAATTGGCAGCCATCAGCTAATTAATACAATCATGGCCTGAACTACAGCTGCGCAGCGCACTGGGAGCTGTGCTTTGATTTTAAAACCCTTTTTAGGCTGTTTTTTTTTTGCAGGAATCTCTCCTCTCTCTGCTCTGGGCTGCACACGACAGACGGACCCACAGCCACGTGGGAGCAGCAGCAGCAGGGCAGAAACCCTCCAGGACCTCACGCAGGCGGGTCGGCGCTGCTCAGCACCGAGCCCTGCGGCCTCAGGTCCCCACAAACCCTTTGAAACCCGAAGCCTGCCCCGTTTATCAACTTCACAACATCAAAGCATCGCCTCCATGTCGCATCCTCCCGGCTCCGAGGCAGCAAATGCGACAGGGCGTGCAAAGAGGCTGCAAAACGCGCTGCACAGTTGGGAAAAAAAAAGGAAACAAGAAGGGGAGGAGGTGGCGGAGGGGAGCTGGGGTGGGTGGGGAGCTGGGGGTGGTCTCGGGAGCGGTCCTCCCTCTGAGGGCAGAGCCAAGCAACAGACAGGAACCAGGATTCCCCCATGCGTTGGTGGTGGTTTTCCAACACTGCACGCACGCAGCATGACGCCACGGACCCCGGCCCTCCCCGAGCCCACAGTGCTCCCGTGAGGTTTGGGGCGATGGAGCTGTGGGGATGAGGCAGATCCTGACCGCACCGCTGCCTGCAATACCCCGGCGGATGCCTGCGAGCCGAGCTGCTGTAGCAACAGCCCAAAATACTGCTGCAAAACAACCGCGGGCGAACGGCCACGTCCTCTCGCGAGAAGGAAGCGAGTGGGGCTGCCTCTAAATCCAGCAGTGGCCCTTTTAGCTGCAGCCAGAACGTTACAAACAAGGAAAACGAGCAGTGAGCGACGAGCAGAGCTTCGTGCAGCAGTGATTCCTTCTCACACGTGGCAGTTTTGGGGCAGACGCTGGGAGCAGCTCAGGCTGCAATGGGAACACGGCGTCCCTTCAGCACAAACACACCCGGCGAGAGCTTCCGCTGCTGCAGCAGCTCCCCAGGGCTTTCTGGGCTGTTTGTTTTTCTGGAGGAGGGCGGGGGGGGGGGGGTTGCTGAAGACCTTTTGCTGCGTTTTTCTGCGTCCTACACACAGTCGTGGCTCTTCCTGCTCCCCCCTCCCCCCCCAGCACTGTGCCCTCCCCAGGAAGCTGCTCAGCCCCCCCAGCATTTGTGCTTCACCCTCAGCCAATTGCTCAGCCTTGCTCAGTGCCCCCCACCTCTCCTCCCTGTGCTCCATTCGCATCTGCTCAGCCAGCAGATAGCTCACCAGAGCCAGAACTCCCCAAAGCTGCTTTCGGTGTCACTTGGCCACCAGCAGAGGCTCACTGTTCCTCTCCAGGGCTGGCATGAGCACCAGGCTGCTTGCCAGCTGGATCCCACATCGACTACCCCCGGATCTGGCTCCAGCTCGGTGCCACCAACACATTGCCGGGCCCAGGCACCACAGTTTCACCTTTGACTTCCTCCACCTGGCTCAGGGAGGGGACCAAGCCCATCCCACTTACCGGTAGCGTTGGCGATGGCCAGCGGCAGCCCCGGCAGCTGGTGCACTTGGATCCCAGACGCTCCCAAGGCACTGAGGTTAATAGTCTGGAGGCCTGGCATAGAGGAGAGCTGGGCGGCGTTGACCGTCACCGTGCCGCTGGGGAGGGAGGCGATGGGGGTGAGCGTGGTGCTGGTGCTGCCCGTCTGTCCCAGTGACACTCCTTGCATGGGGGCCAAGGTGATTGTCTGCGCCTGGGGGTTCTGCACCTGCAGGTTCTGGAGCTGAATGGTCTGCCAGCTCACCTGCCCGTTCGGCCCCACTGTGGGTGTTCGGATGATGATGGGCCCGGAGTTGGGCACAGCCTGGAGCTGGAGGTTCTGCAAGGCATCCTGTGAGATGGCTTGAGTGGCAAAGGTCTGGCCGGAGAGCGGGGCGGTCTGCAGGGCTTGGATCGTTTGCCCCCCTTGGACTAACTGAGGCTGGATCAGGATCTGCTGCTGCTGCGACTGCTGGCTCTGATCCCCCTCTTTCTGCTGCCCCGGCTGCAAAGCCACCCCAGAGACCTGGCTCTGCAGGGAGTCCGTGCTGGGGGCCCTTTGGGGCGTCTGCACTTGGACATTTGTCCCCACTGTGGAACTGCTGGAAAAATTCATGATGCCCATGTTACTGGTGGTAGTGGTGGTGGAATAGCTGTTGGCGTTGGTAAAAAAAGAGCCGGAACTGGCGTGGGACGTGGCAATGTTGGACGAGCTGATGGCAGCACCTGAGGTGGTGGGCTGGGAGCTGCTGTCCGGGGAACCAGAGCCGCTCAGGGTGACGGTCTGAGAGGTGGGGGCCAGGCTGGCGGCCACGCTGTTGACGGGCAGCAAGGTGATGTTGCCATTGAGAGCCACGGGGACGTTGGCCACGTACTGGGTTTGCCCTGAGAGGGTGTTGTTGGCCAAGCCCACCCCCTGGATGGGGACGGCCTGCTGCAGCAGGTTGGGCATGGCGATGAGGTTGCCCGTCCCCGCTCGGCTCGTGATGATCTGCTGGTTCGTGCCGGGGATGATCTGGAGCTGCCCAGAGGCATCCTGCTGCACGTTGACTTGGGTGGGGGTGGTGGCAAACTGGAGCTGCTGCCCATCAATGGTCTGGAACTGGGGAATGACTTGGTATTGGATGTTGGGGATGACGCCCGGCAGGCCCGTGAGCACCTGCTGGTTCTGCAGGTTGGAGGCAGCCGTGACCACGTACGGCCCCGTGCTCACAGGGCGGCTTTTGGAGGGATCTCCGTTGCTGCCGTTGCTGCCCTGCTCCTTGGAGGGCGTCGGCGTGGTGGAGCCAGTGGAAATGATCTGCCAGCCGTTGGCCGACTGCGCGATCTGGGCAGCGGCGGCCGTCAGGTCCAACTCACCGCTGCCGCCTTGCTGGCCCTGGGAGCTGTTGGAATTCTCGTTGGGAGACTCAATCCTGCTGCAGGTGGCAGCCAGCAGAGCCAGCGGGGACGGCTGCGACTCCTGAGAGGGGAGAGGAGGAGTTAAGGGAGAGGGAGGCGGCCCTGTGGGCAGGCCGAAAATAAAAGGAGGAAAAAAAAAATTAAAAAAAAAAAAAAAAAAAAAAGGCAGGGAGGAGCGTACTTGGAAAAGATAAACACTCCTTCCTGAGAAAACCCACGCACAGCCGGAAAAATACAACTGCCAGACACAGGGCTGTCAGGCCGGGACAGATTGAACCCACAGAGAAAAACCCTCCGGGAAGGGAAGAAAGGGGAGGGAGGGAGGGCATGAGAAGGCCTTCCCTGTCCCGACGTAGTGAAATCTCCCTATAAAGCTGCAGGACAGCAGCTCCTGGGATGTGCACTCGCTCCTGGACGCCCCAACCAGGCACAGGGTGGTGGTGTCACCCTTTTGGGGTCGTGGTGATGATCCCTCGCGCTCTCTTCCTCTCCCCAGGGAAAGCAGGCTGCGCAACGCTCGGCTGAGCTGAGCAAACAGCCAGGCTGTGGACTTTGTGCCAGGACAAGCAGAGCCAGGAAGCTGTGACACGGAGCGTGCCAGGGGCTGCACTCACCTGGCCCTCCCCAGCCGGTGAGCTGCTGTCACTGCTGCCATCTCCTTCGCCCCTCTCGGGCGTTCCCTTCACCGCTGACATCTCCTCGGGACTCTCTGAATCTACATGGGCAGACAGAGGGGATTACAGACATTTCCAGGCAGTGGGGTGGAGCTGGGAGGAGAGCAGGGTGAGGAGGGCACGGAGCAGGGCGCCGAGGGGCAGCTGGCAGCAGGATGGGTGGGGGAGGCCCCGGCCCGGCTCCAGCGTCGCTTCTCCCCGCCCCCACGGGGACACTCCCTGCTCCCCCACCCCCCTCCTCCGCCCCGGGGCCTCCCCGTTCCCCTCCCCGCCGCCCCAGGAGCTCTGCCCAGCCTCGGCCCACCCCTCTCACCCTGCCCACGGGATTCCCCCAGGCAGATCCTCCCCCGGGCCCTAAGCGGGATCCCAATACCCACGGATCCGTGCTGTGATCTGCCCCCTCCCCCCTCGGCAAACCCCTCATCACATTCCAACCTCCGCATTTTTTTCTCCAAAGACCCCCCCCATCCCTCTCACCCCCGGCTCCCACAGCACCCTCTCTCCCCTCTCCGCCCTCCCCCCGTGAAAATCCCACTCCCCATACAACAACCCCCCACTGCTCCCCCCATTCCTCTTACAGCGTCGTCCTCCCCCCCCACCCTCCGCAGCCCCACAGCTCCCGACGCTCCCCCCCCCCCCCAACACTGCTGTCCCCCCTCACCTCACGGCTCCCGGTTTTCCACTCCTGCCTCACAATTTCCCCACATTTCAGCCCCAACAGCTCGCGATTTCCCCCCCCCAGTCCCATATCTCCCGCTGCCACCCCAGCCTCGCGTGTCCCCTCCCTCTCCACGACCCCAATGCTCCCCCATCACCGTGCCCCTCTCTCAGCCCCACATCTCCTGGCTGCCCCCTCCCCCCATCGTCCCTTCTCGTTCCCCCCCCCCGCCCCATAACTCCCTCTTTCCCCCCCCGCCTCGTGACTCCCTACGCTCCCCCAACGCCCCCCCCGCCCCATATCTCCCTGTTCTCCCCATCTGCCCCACGGCTCCCTGTATCCCCCCCGCCCACCATCCCCCCGTCCCCCAGCTCTCGGTTCGCCCCCCGGCCCCCCATCTCCCCACACCCCCCCGCCTGCCCTCCCAGCCCGGCCCCGCCGTTCCCCGCCGCCCGCCCCCGGGTCCCTCCCCCGAGGCCGATCCCCCTCCCCGGGTCCCTCCCCCGGCTCCAGGTCCCCCCGGCGCGGTGAGGCGAGGCCCGGCCCGGCCCGGCGGGGCCCGGCCCGGCGCTGGGCGGAGCCGCCTCTGGCCCCTCCGAGCGGGCGGGCGCCTCGCGCTCAGCGTTTCGCCCCTCTCCTCTCCCCCCCCGGGCCTCGGCGGGGCCCGGCCTTACCGCTCATGGTGGCCGGGGGCCGAGCCCGAGCGGCGGCGGGGCGGGGAGGAGGGGGCGGGCGCGCCCGGCGCGCTGAGGCGGCGGCCTAACCCCGCCGGTGACCGCCGAGGGGCTGCCGAGGGAGGGAGCCGCGCACCGCTGCCCCGGCCCCGCTGCCCGCCCCCGCCGCCTCCTCGCCCAATGGCAGCGCGTCGAGGGCGGTGAGTGGCGGGCGCTCCGGCCAACGGGGAGCGAGGGCGGGCCGCGGGAGGGGGGAGGGGGAGAGCGGGCACACCGCCCCCGCCGCCCCGCCCCGGGGGGGAGGGGGAGAGGGGAGCGCGGGGGCCAATCGGCGGCGGGGAGGGGGGGGCCGCCGGCCGCGCTGGCCAATCGGCGCCCGCGCGCGCTCGCAGGGAGACCCCGTATGGGAGCGGCCGCGGCGGCCTGCCCCGCGGCGAGATGGGCGTTGCGCGCAGCCAATAGCGCGGCGTCGCCGTGGGGGAGGCGGAGCGGAGGCGTGACGGACGGCTGGATTCGCCAATCGGCCGCGCGGGACGCGCCGCCAGGGACGGCGGATCGGTAAAATGACGGACGCGCGGACCAATCGCGGCTCGGAGGCGTCAGCCACGAAGGGGCTCTGCGCCAATGAGAGCGGCGCTCTGTCTCAAACTGTCCAATGGGCAACGCAGGGAGGCGGGGCGCGCCGCCGGGCTGCGCCCTTGGAGGGACGGCTCGGCGGCGCCGCGAAGGTGGCGGACCCGGCGCCATCTTGTTTCTGGCTCCGCCCCGGCGGGGTCCGCCGCCTCGCCGCAGCCCCTGAGCCCGCCACGACGCGGAGCGTATCGCGATAGTAGCGCTGTCCCCTCCGCAGCCCCGTCCTTCCGTCACCGCCCCTCCTGCCGCCATCTCGTAGCGTAGGCCTCGTCGCGACGCTGACACCGCAGGAGCTCTGTCACGGCAGCCAACCCTCCGCACTGTCACGATATGGCAGCGCAGCCCCCACAGCGCCTGCGACAAAGCCGGGCCGGGAGCCCTCGGTGTGTTGGGAGGATTGCAACTGGGAAAAAAAAAAGCCCTCATTCTAAATAATAATACAAAAATAATAATAATAAATAAATAAATTTTAAAAAACGGGTTTTTAAGCTACCAGGTCGTGTATGAAAGTAATTTAAAATGGAGTTTTATGGGAAAAAAAGGGCTTTTTTTTGGCGACAGGAGCTGTGGCATGAGCAAAGCGTCGGCCTGCAGGGAGGGAGGGCAGCTGCTGTTTGGGGTTTAACTGGAAAAAAAAACTCAATTTATTAAAAAAAAAATACAATAAAACGAGGTTTTAACCCCCCCGTTCTGGCGTTCCCCGCGATGTTCTCTTTGGCCTTTGGTTTTGGCGTTCCTGGCTGCGTTCTCTTTGGCCATTCCTCTTGGCCTTCTTTGCCACGTTCTCTTTGGCCTCAGTTTTGGCGTTCCCTTCCACGTTCGCTTTGGCCATTGCTCACGGCCTTCTTAGCCGCGTTCCCTTCGGCCTCTTGTTTTGGCATCCCTTACGGCGTTCTCTTTGGCCTTCGATTTTGGCCTTCTGTGCCGTGTTCTCTTTGACCATTTCCCTTGACCTTCTGCACTGGCCTTCCATGCAGCGTTCTTGTGAACACTGTCCTCCATTTTGGCCTCCTCTGCGTTGTTCTCTTTGGTCTCTGTTTTGGCGTTCTTTGAGGCCTTCTCTTAGGGCCTGACCTCTGACGAGACCTTTTCTTTGGTGCTCTCCATGCCTTTGCCACCCCTTTGCCTTAGATGTTGCCTTCCATTGTTCTGTCTATGCCTTTGCCCTCTGATTTGGTGTTCTCTTGGCTGTTCTCCTTGCCTTTTGCTCTTGCCTTTGCCTTGGCATTCCTAACAGTCACTCTGAGCATAATCCTAATATAGCTAACCCTAATACCTTCACCCTGACCCTAATGAGCTCTGAACCCCAAATGCAGTGCTAATTGTAAGCATGACTGTAGAGATAACTGTAGTAACTGTCCAAATTAACCCTGAACCTACCCTTCAATTGGGCACTAAACCCATCTGTAACCTTCTGTGTAATACTAATAAAAATCCTACAGCTTCCCCGTTAAATCCTCCTAACCCTAGTCTTACTCCATTTCTTGGAGTGGTGCTTGGCTTCCATGTTTTGTGGGGATGGTCTTAGGGCGAGCGTTGTTTGTGTCTGGGCGTTCCTCTTTCTAAAGCGTGTCTCTCTGTATTACAGGTGCAGATGCCTTCGACACTTCCAGTCGATGACTTCCCTCCTGGGACGCCATCAGCTTTCCAGGCCTCCCACGCTCACCACCAGCTCGGTTTCAGTTGAGCCGTTCCCCATATCCCCCAGTCCGTTCCCTTTCCATAGTCTTCCTTTCACTCTGCCACAAGCCCCTACCGCCGCCCAAGGTCGTCGCAGGCGACGTGTGGGAAGCGGCACTCGGTGTCATTATAGTTCATTCGAGTGGCCTCAGCCCAGCGATCCAACCCACCCACGCCCTTCCTTAGGGCCCTTCTACTCTCAGGCCAATCAACGTTTCCTTCTGATGTGACTTGTTTTCCTTCCCAGCCACTTTTAGACTCGTGCCCCTTTGTGTCCATTTTGAGAGTTGTGCTGATTTTAGCGTTTGCATACAATTTATTTCAACCAAATTGGCTGTAGCTTCACAATCAATTTATGTAAACCAAATTGGTTTTAGCTTTGCCTTGCTTACGGGGTTGGGTTAGCTTTGCTTTGTTTGTTTGTACCGCAGGGCTAACCCAACCCCGTAAGCAAGGCCTAAGGGCCGTCGGAGGCTATTTGTGTTCCTTCCCGGCCAGTCTGAGATTCGTGCCCTGTTGCGGCCATTTTGAGAGTTGTGCTGATTTCGGCGTGTGCATTCAACTTCTATCCACCAAATTGGCTTGAGCTTTGCAGTCATTTTGCATCTACTAAATTGACTTTGGCTTTGCATTCAATTTATTTTGACTAAATTGGCTGTAGTTTTCCATTCAATTAATCTAAACGAAATTGGTTTTAGCTTTGCCTTGCTTACGGGGTTGGGTTAGCTTTGCTTTGTTTGTTTGTACCGCAGGGCTAACCCAGCCCCGTAAGCAAGGCCCAAAGGCTGTTGGAGGTGATTTGGTTCCTTCCTGGCCAGTCTGAGACTCGTGCCTCTTTATGTCCAATATTAGAATTGCATTTCCTTTCTGATGGGCTGAGATCTGCATTGCTTTTGAGGTGGGTTACACTATACAATGTATGTGTAAACGTAATGTCATTAATGGGGTATGGAGGCTTGGTGATCCTTCCGTGGTTAGTCTGACACATGTAATCAGTGTCTTGCAACTGTATTGAATAAATATGTGCTGTGCCTGTAAAGTTCATCATGTATGGAATGTATGTATGCTATACATGAACTAAGTGTTGGAATTGTAACGAATCTGCGTACTCACATTCTGCTTGTAAATGTCCAATTGCTGTTAAAGTGTGCATATGCTTGTATGAGTGATATCTAGTGTAAATAATACTGTAATAAAAAACAACTTCTCTCAATTAATTCTGTGATGTCTCTGGCATTGTCACCATCAGGACTTGGAACACATAACAAGGTAGGTGTAAAAGGGTTAGGGTTAGGGTAGGGTTAGGGTTAGGGTTAAGATTTAGGGGTTAGGGTTAGGGTTAGGGTTTAGGGTTAGGGTTAGAGTTAGGGTTAGGGTTAAGGGTTAAGATTTAGGGGTTAGGGTTAGGGTTTAGGGTTAGGGTTAGAGTTAGGGTTAGGGTTAAGGGTTAGGGTTAGGGTAGGGTGAGGGTTAGGGTAGGGTGAGGGTTAGGGTTTAGGGTTAGAGTTAGGGTTAGGTTTTAGGGTTTAGCGTTAGGGTTAGGATTAGGGTTAGAGTTAGTTTTAGGGTTAGGGTTTAGGGTTAGGATTAGGGTTAAGGGTTAGGTTAGGGTTAGGGTTAGGGGTTAGGTTAGGGTTATGGTAGGGTTAGGGTAAGGGTTAGGGTTTAGTGTTTAGAGTTAGGGTTAGGGTTAGAGTTAGGGTTTAGGGGTTAGGGTTAGGGTTAAGGGTTAGGGTAGGGTAGGGATAGGTTAGAGTTACGGTAGGGTTAAGGTTAGGATTAGGGTTAGGATTAGGGTTAGGGTTTAGGGTTTAGTGTTTAGAGCTAGGGTTAAGGTTAGAGTTAGGGTTTAGGGTTAGGGTTACGGCTTGTTTTTACACAAAAATACCCCTTTTTTTCCCAGAATTACCTGCTTTTAACCGAAAATACCCCTTTTTCTCCCACCAATACCTGTTTTTTCATGAAAATAGCCCTTTTTCTCCCACCAATACATGTCTTTACACGAAAATACCCCTTTTTCTCCCACAAATACCTGTTTTTACACAAAAATACCCCTTTTTCTCCCACAAATACCTGTTTTTAACCAAAAATACCCCTTTTTCTCCCACAAATACCTGTTTTTAAACGAAAATACCCCTTTTTCTCCCACAAATACCTGTTTTTACACGAAAATACCACTTTTTCTCCCACAAATACCTGTTTTTACTAGAAAATACCCCTTTTTCACCAAGAAATACCAATGATTACCGAAAAATACCACTTTTATCGGACAAATACATGTTTTTATAAAAAAATAACACTTTTTCTCCCACAAATATCTGTTTTTAACCGATAATACCAATTTTTCTCCCACAAATACCTGTATTTAACAGAATATACTAATTTTTCTCCCACCAAAACATGTTTTTACACAAAAATACACCTTTTTCTCCCATAAACACCTGTTTTTACATAAAAATACCCCTTTTTCTCCCACCAATACCTGTCCATACACAAAAATACCCCTTTTTCTCCCACCAATACCTGTTTTTACATAAAAATACCCCTTTTTCTCCCACAAATACCTGTTTTCTACTGAAAATACCCCTTTTTCTCCCACCAATACCTGTTTTTTCACCGAAAATATTTCTTTTTATCCCACAATAAAAGGAATTTTTGTTTAAAAACAGGTATTGCTGGGAGGAAAAAGGGGTATTTTCAGTACAAAACAGGTATTTGAGGGAGAAAAACGGGTATTTTCATGTAAAAACAGATATTGGTGGGAGAAAAAGGGGTATTTTTGTGTAAAAACAGGTATTTCCGGGAGAAAAAGGGGTATTTTTGTGTAAAAACATGTATTGGTGGGAGAAAAAGGGCTATTTTCATGAAAAAACAGGTATTGGTGGGAGAAAAAGGGGTATTTTCGTGTAAAAATAGGTATTTGTGGGGGAAAAATGGGTATTTTCGGTTGGAAACTGGCATTGGTGAGTGAAAAATGGGTTATTTGGGTAAAAACAGGTATTGGTGGGAGAAAAAGGGGTATTTTCATGTAAAAACAGGTATTTGTGGGAGAAAAAGGGGTATTTTTGTGTAAAAACAGGTATTTGTGGGAGAAAAAGGGGTATTGTTGTGTAAAAACAGGTATTTGTGGGAGAAAAAGGGGTATTTTCATGTAAAAACAGGAATTTCAGGGAGAAAAAGGGTATTTTCGTGTAAAAACAGGTATTTGTGAGAGAAAAAGGGGTATTTTTGTGTAAAAAAGTTTTGGAGAAAAAAAAGGGGTTTTTTTTCTGTAAAAAAAGGTAACTGTGGGGGAAAAAGGGGTATTGTTTTGTAAAAACAGGTACTTGTGGGAGAAAAAGGGGGATTTTTATGTAAAAAAAGGAATTTCTGGGGGAAAAAGGGGTATTTTTAGTTGAAAACAGGAATTTATGAGTGAAAAATGGGGTTTTTTTTGTAAAAACAGGTATTTGTGGGAGAAAAAGGGGTTTTTTTATCGGAAAACAGGGATTTGTGGGAGAAAAAGGGGTATTTTTGTGTAAAAAAAGGTATTTGGGGGGAGGGGAAAAAGGGGGATTTTCATGTAAAAACAGGAAATTTTTGGGGGAAAAAGGGGTTTTTGTTGTAAAAAAATGTATTTGTGGGGGAAAAAGGGGTTTTTTTGTGGAAAAAGTGGGATTTGGCCCCTTAAAAAGGGGGATTTTTCTTTTTTAAAAACAGATATTTCTGGGGGGAAAAGGGGTATTTTTGGGGAAAAACAGGTTTTGTAGGAGAAAAAGGGGGATTTTGGTTTTAAAACAGGTTTTTTGGGGGAAAAAGGGGGATTTTTTTTAAAAAAAGGTATTTCTTGGAGAGGAAGTGGTATTTTCCCTTAAAAGAGGTATTTGTGGGAAAAAAGGGGGATTTTCGTGAAAAACAGGTTTTTGTGGGAAAAAGGGGTTTTTTCATGTAAAAAAAGGAATTTCTGGGAGAAAAAGGGGGATTTTTTTGTAAATAAAGCTATTTGTGGGAGAAAAAGGAAAATTTTTGTGTAAAAGTTGGTATTTCTGTTTAAAAAAGGGGTTTTTTTGTTTAAAAAATTATTTTCT